>NC_030680.2:145495544-145775544 GCF_000004195.4 Xenopus tropicalis
ATGATTTAATATCATTTTAAATGACAACCATTTCTGCTCTGTATTTTTATCAGAAAACATAATGCCCCAATCTATGCCCTGAAGCGCTGCCCTTAAGGAGCTAAAATTTGCCTTCCTAAAATTCAGTGTCTTTGTTGCCCCCGTGTAAATTTGTTTCCTGCACCAAACATCAAATGAAATAACATTATGGTCACTATTACCCAGGGGTTCAACCACTTGCACATTTGCTATACGTTCTGGGTCATTAGAGATCACTAGATCTAGTATAGCATTGTTCCTGGTTGGCTCCTCAACAACCTGTGACATAAAGTTGTCATGCAGCAAGTTTATAAACTTGTTCCCATTTACTGTCCTGGCAGTACTATTGCCCCAGTCAATATCAGGGTAATTAAAATCCCCCATTATTATCACTTGCCCCAAACTAGCAGCCTTTTCTATTTGCAACAGGAGCTGGGCCTCCTCCTCTTCGCTTACATTAGGGGGTCTATAGCATACCCCTACAATTAGCTTGGTAGATTCTTTACTATCTGTGAGAAGCTCAACCCATAAGGATTCAGCTCCCTCTGTTACCCCCATCACTTCCTCCTTAATATTTGCTTTTAAGTCGTGCTTAATGAACAGACACACTCCTCCTCCTTTTCTATTGCCCCTGTCCCTCCGAAACAATGTATACCCCCCAATATTAACAGCCCAGTCATGAGACTCATTCAACCAAGTTTCAGCAACACCAATCACATCATATTTCCGCTCCAACGCCAGTACCTCCAGCTCTCCCATTTTACCAGTCAGACCAGTCAGTACATGGGCAATGGCTGCTGAGTCAGACTGAATCACTGGAGTCTGTTGGCCCAAAACAGCTGATCGTCTGCTGGGGGTGAGGGGGGAGGGATATCACTCCAACTTGCAGCGCAGCAGTAAAGTGTGCCTGAGTCTGAGCTTTCAGCCAGCGCTACACATTAGAACTGCTTTCAGCTAACCTATTGTTTCTCCTACTCCCATGTAACTGGAGGAGTCCCAAGCCGGACTTGGATTTCTTACTATTGAGTGCTATTCTGATACCTACTGGGAGCTGCTATCTTGCTCCCTTCCCATTGTTCTGCTGATCGGCTGCTGGGGGTGAGGGGGGGGGGATATCGCTCCAACTTGCAGCGCAGCAGTAAAGTGTGCCTGAGTCTGAGCTTTCAGAAGGAGCCGGCGCTACACATTAGAACTGCTTTCAGCTAACCTATTGTTTCTCCTACTCCCATGTAACTGGAGGAGTCCCAAGCCGGACTTGGATTTCTTACTATTGAGTGCTATTCTGATACCTACTGGGAGCTGCTATCTTGCTCCCTTCCCATTGTTCTGCTGATCGGCTGCTGGGGGTGAGGGGGGGGGGATATCACTCCAACTTGCAGCGCAGCAGTAAAGTGTGCCTGAGTCTGAGCTTTCAGCCAGCGCTACATATTAGAACTGCTTTCAGCTAACCTATTGTTTCTCCTACTCCCATGTAACTGGAGGAGTCCCAAGCCGGACTTGGATTTCTTACTATTGAGTGCTATTCTGATACCTACTGGGAGCTGCTATCTTGCTCCCTTCCCATTGTTCTGCTGATCGGCTGCTGGGGGTGAGGGGGGGGGGATATCACTCCAACTTGCAGCGCAGCAGTAAAGTGTGCCTGAGTCTGAGCTTTCAGCCAGCGCTACATATTAGAACTGCTTTCAGCTAACCTATTGTTTCTCCTACTCCCATGTAACTGGAGGAGTCCCAAGCCGGACTTGGATTTCTTACTATTGAGTGCTATTCTGATACCTACTGGGAGCTGCTATCTTGCTCCTTTCCCATTGTTCTGCTGATCGGCTGCTGGGGGTGAGGGGGGGGGGGGGGATATCACTCCAACTTGCAGCGCAGCAGTAAAGTGTGAGTGAAGTTTATCAGAGCACAGGTCACATGGCTGTGGCACCCTGGGAAATGAAGAATATGGCTAGCCCCATGGGAAAAGCAGATTACAATGTAGGATTCTGCTGGAGAAGCTCTATTAACTGATGGGGTTTTGGAAAAAAACATGTTTTCCCCTTATAGTATTACTTTAAGTTGTAGCATTGTAGCCTCACAGCTTAGTTAGCTGCACCCCTGGGTATTTTGTATTTACATTCTAGCTAACCCTCCCAGGAGACTTTTATATCAACACATGGATCGTCAATTACATCACCTGCTGTTTCCAAAACACTCGGTAAAACTGCAAAACACGAGAAGCGGCGGCGGCGGCGGCGGCAGGAGGGCTCCCGTCTAGCGTGGGGTCAGCTCTATGATCCCCCCAGCCGAACGCTCTGTGTGTGGGGGAGGGAGTGAGGATTAATCAGTGGCAGTTTATATCAGAAGTGGGAGCAGGATTTTCCCTTCAGCTATAAATATTTTGTATTTTGCTATTTTAATGTGTTTCTAGCGCACTGCGGGTTCCAATGGGTCCTGCGCTTTGTATCATTCAGAGAGATAAATAGCGGCTGGAGGGTGTTGGTAACTGGTAAATAGCACCGATTCCTATAGTGGCCTAGGGCTGGGTCTAGTGGTGTTAATGGGACAGGGAGCCAGCAGGGTTTGTGGGGCCTCAATATTTATATAAACTATAATTATCTAACGCCATCTGTCCTTCCTACGGCTTCTATTATTTGTATTTCAACGACTGCTGACAGGATTCATGTTGTACTGTTATACCTGCTATCCCACAGCCCCAGTCCCTTCCCAGAGGCTATTATCCCCCCACTGCTACTATAGGCACCATCTCTCCCTACTATACCTGCTATCCCACAGCCCCAGTCCCTTCCCAGAGGCTATTATCCCCCCACTGCTACTATAGGCACCATCTCTCCCTACTATACCTGCTATCCCACAGCCCCAGTCCCTTCCCAGAGGCTATTATCCCCCCACTGCTACTATAGGCATCATCTCTACCTACTATACCTGCTATCCCACAGCCCCAGTCCCTTCCCAGAGGCTATTATCCCCCCACTGCTACTATAGGCACCATCTCTCCCTACTATACCTGCTATCCCACAGCCACAGTCCCTTCCCAGAGGCTATTATCCCCCCACTGCTACTATAGGCACCATCTCTCCCTACTATACCTGCTATCCCACAGCCCCAGTCCCTTCCCAGAGGCTATTATCCCCCCACTGCTACTATAGGCACCATCTCTCCCTACTATACCTGCTATCCCACAGCCCCAGTCCCTTCCCAGAGACTATTATCCCCCCACTGCTACTATAGGCACCATCTCTCCCTACTATACCTGCTATCCCACAGCCCCAGTCCCTTCCCAGAGGCTATTATCCCCCCCACTGCTACTATAGGCACCATCTCTCCCTACTATACCTGCTATCCCACAGCCCCAGTCCCTTCCCAGAGGCTATTATCCTCCCACTGCTACTATAGGCACCATCTCTCCCTACTATACCTGCTATCCCACAGCCCCAGTCCCTTCCCAGAGGCTATTATCCCCCCACTGCTACTATAGGCACCATCTCTCCCTACTATACCTGCTATCCCACAGCCCCAGTCCCTTCCCAGAGGCTATTATCCTCCCACTGCTACTATAGGCACCATCTCTCCCTACTATACCTGCTATCCCACAGCCCCAGTCCCTTCCCAGAGGCTATTATCCCCCACTGCTACTATAGGCACCATCTCTCCCTACTATACCTGCTATCCCACAGCCCCAGTCCCTTCCCAGAGGCTATTATCCCTATTAATACTAGGGATGCAACCACTTACTAGTTCTATTTTGCCTCCTATCCTACAACAATACGTGTAGGAGCTGCCATACTTCTTGCTCTGCTGAGGAAATGGAATATAATTTACTTTACATTAATAGTCCCAAGATTATATTCTAACCCCTTTGGGGCAAGCTGGTGAGTAAATCCCTTCCCAGTAACTCAGTCTATAGGCGGTGTCATTAAATGCCCCCCTCCCATACAGAGAGACATTTAGATGTTGTTCAGTTATACTTTATCTCCTTCAATCAGCCTTACAAACAAGTGTTATGTCTTTGGGTTTTTCTGTATAATTATGCCGATTTTCGGCAGCGCGGCTGTTGGGAAGTTATAAATAAAAGCTTAACATAATGCTGTTTAAATTATTTAAAGCAGCAGAAACAAATGCACTGTTACGTAACCATTAAAACAGAATGGAAATGTAATTACGGGCGCAATGCAGCACGGGGAATGAATGATATTTTCACTTTCCATTAGCAATTTATAGAGCTTTGCATCCCATGAACGCATTAGAGCCTTTAAGCAATACAAACAGGCAAAGATTGCGATTGGGTAAAGGGAAAGGATAACTCCATAGGCACTTAGTGTATTTATTCAGCGTTTAATGTGCATGCATAATTTACATTTTTTATTCTATTATTGTCTGCTAAGTACTAACCAGCAGCTGAGAGGAAGGCACAGGTTACATCAGAACCACCGTGATCCAACTAATCAGTCATTTTAATGACTCGCCAGATTTATGTTTACAAGAATAGGCATTATACCCAGACTGTCCCTGATCCACCTGATCCATGCCAACCCTTATTGGGGGCAGAACAGCCCTATTGGGTTTATTTAATGGTTAAATGATTCCCTTTTCTCTGTAATAATAAAACAGTACCTGTACTTGATCCCAACTAAGATATAATTACCCCTTATTGGGGGCAGAACAGCCCTATTGGGTTTATTTAATGGTTAAATGATTCCCTTTTCTCTGTAATAATAAAACAGTACCTGTACTTGATCCCAACTAAGATATAATTACCCCTTATTGGGGCAGAACAGCCCTATTGGGTTTATTTAATGGTTAAATGATTCCCTTTTCTCTGTAATAATAAAACAGTACCTGTACTTGATCCCAACTAAGATATAATTACCCCTTATTGGGGCAGAACAGCCCTATTGGGTTTATTTAATGGTTAAATGATTCCCTTTTCTCTGTAATAATAAAACAGTACCTGTACTTGATCCCAACTAAGATATAATTACCCCTTATTGGGGCAGAACAGCCCTATTGGGTTTATTTAATGGTTAAATAATTCCCTTTTCTCTGTAATAATAAAACAGTACCTGTACTTGATCCCAACTAAGATATAATTACCCCTTATTGGGGCAGAACAGCCCTATTGGGTTTATTTAATGGTTAAATGATTCCCTTTTCTCTGTAATAATAAAACAGTACCTGTACTTGATCCCAACTAAGATATAATTACCCCTTATTGGGGCAGAACAGCCCTATTGGGTTTATTTAATGGTTAAATGATTCCCTTTTCTCTGTAATAATAAAACAGTACCTGTACTTGATCCCAACTAAGATATAATTACCCCTTATTGGATGCAAAACAATTCTATTGAATTTAATGAATGTTTTATTGTTTTTTTAGTAGACTTAAGGTATAAAGTTCCAAATTATGGAAAGACCCCTTATCCGGAATACCCTTGGTCCCAAGCATTCTGGATAACAGGTCCTATACTTGTACTATGAATGCTCTGAACCATTGATTTCAGTATTTGACTAAATCCTCAAATTCTTGGGTATGGATTGGGATGAATATTGAGCTTTACTTTACCTTTATATATTCAAACAAGAATCTAAAGGTTTCCATCAGACAAATACACAAGGAAAATGAAAAATGGGGTCACAGTGACCCTATAATTCTATACCAGATTCCGCAATGTCATGGAAGCCCTGTGTTTCTTTGTATTCCAACAAGCAGAGGAAAGTCATTTCTGCATCTGGTTATTAATGGCTACAATGTACGAGACGGGACTATGACATTACTGGAGTCTGAGTCAGAATTCTAAAATATAATTGAATCCCTGTATTAAAACGTCTCTGTCCTTGTATCATATTATTATTATTATTATTATCCTGTTTGAGCAGAAGGGTTTGAGTGCTTATTCAAATGCTGCCTTCCAGTCTGAAATAAACAGCACAGAACTTTGTTTTTATAATAAACAAATAAGCCCTTGCCCTTTCTTCTCATTGGTTGAGCAGCACAGTATAATATGGGTTTTTACTCTATTTATGTAACAGAACCTTAAATGAAAAGAATTCATTACTGTAGGTCTGTGACGGTTTCATTCATCCAGGTCATGATATACAGAAGTAAAGTTTTTGCTTAGTCATTTGGTCTCTAACGCAACACAGATACAGGTATTGGACCCCTTATCCAGAAACCCATTATGCAGAAAGTTCCGAATTATGGAAAGGCCATCTCTCATAGACTCCATTGTAATCAAATAATTCACATTTTTAAAAATGGTTTCCTTTTTCTGTGTATAATAAAACAGTACCTGTACTTGATCCCAACTAAGATATTATTACCCCTTATTGGGGCAGAACAGCCCTATTGGGTTTATTTAATGGTTAAATGATTCCCTTTTCTCTGTAATAATAAAACAGTACCTGTACTTGATCCCAACTAAGATATTATTACCCCTTATTGGGGCAGAACAGCCCTATTGGGTTTATTTAATGGTTAAGTGATTCCCTTTTCTCTGTAATAATAAAACAGTACCTGTTCTTGATCCCAACTAAGATATAATTACCCCTTATTGGGGCAGAACAGCCCTATTGGGTTTATTTAACGGTTAAATGATTCCCTTTTCTCTGTAATAATAAAACAGTACCTGTACTTGATCCCAACTAAGATATAATTACCCCTTATTGGGGCAGAACAGCCCTATTGGGTTTATTTAATGGTTAAATGATTCCCTTTTCTCTGTAATAATAAAACAGTACCTGTACTTGATCCCAACTAAGATATAATTACCCCTTATTGGGGCAGAACAGCCCTATTGGGTTTATTTCATGGTTAAATGATTCCCTTTTCTCTTTAATTTTTAAGGAGACTTAAGGTAGGAGATCTGAATTACGGAAAGACCCCTTATCCGGAAAACCTCAGGTCCCGAGCATTCTGGATAACGGGTCCCATACCTGTATAGTCAAATATCATAGGACATTTCCGGGGGTCATTAATGGGGAAAGAAGTGCACTAAGGGGTACAAGAAAAAGGCTATGGAGATCATAAAACCCCATTGAGTATTTGGTAGTCACAATGCTAACCTGGGATTTTGGGCCAAGGGCCTCCAGTAGGAGAACCTCAATATACATTATCTAGTAGGCCGGTACTTGATGACATACTTGAGTAGATGTCTGTATGAAATAATGTTACTCAGGTCCTGCTTGCCCATTTGATATTTCTTCTAATGGCCTTCATTTTGGTGGGATGTTGTTGACACGTAGGCTTGCATTTTGAAGACACTTGTGCTTCTTACTACTACCCATTGCTGCTTAGCGAGGGGATGTCCCAAATCTCAGACACAACCAGCACTAATGCATTTGAGGAAATCACAACATTTATAGGGTAAATAAAAGGCACCAGTTCATTTATTCGACTACAGTTGACCTGCCTAGAATGCAGCAGCCATAGCCCCTTCTTACTACAAAGCCCGAGCCCAGTGCAGCCCTTTGGATTCCCCAACTCCTGTTCCTCTCTGCACATCTCAGCGATTACGTCCAATTGCTTATCATGATCCGTCTGACCCAGCTGGCCTTTGGTATCTGATTTCTCCTACTTATCCATCTAATATGCAAGGGTACCACCTCTGCTATTGCACTTCTATCCAGATCATCGAAGATGAGTCTCGTGGCATTCAAAGGGGGCATTAAGGTTTCCCAGAATGGGATTATCTCTTTCTTAATAAGGTGACACCAAAGTCAGAGCCTCCTCACCTAGTAATGACATAATCAGCCCCAACCAGTATCGGCCATTGCGGAATCATAGAGGAAGGAATTGAAACTGCATCTCCCTAACGTATGAAGACCAGATGGGACCTTTACCCCCTAAAGACCACATACTAAACACCCCTTTAGACAGCGCTCTCATAGACTCACACAGTGCAAATATATATAATATAAAGTATCTGTTGGATTTGTGCACCCTGGATAGGTGTCATAGTCCTCTGGGCTTGACCCTAGGCCAAGACTTGGTGGTCCTCACCCTAGCTTCGGCGAAGGTGGGTCTGCCCGCACATGCTGTTCATTGGCGAAAGCCTTTGATCCTTGCCCTCGTGAGCCTTTTGGTACGGGGGTCGGGGATAAAGGGGCCTCCCTAGCTTCGGTGAAGTGTGGGAATCCCTTTATGGACTAGCCAATTTTGCACCCTTTGTGCACCTGTGTGATTTTTGAACTACGCACTTTTTCATAGCCCACAACTATCCTGCTTTCCGGTTTTAATACCGCATACGGAAATGCGGGACATTTATGGAACTATCCGGGACAGCGGGATGCGCTAGCGGCTTCTGCTTCGTATGTGGCAGCGAAAGCCCTTTTATAAGGGGCGCAACTTTATAAAAGGGCCTGTCGCCGCCGCATAAGGAACAGAAGAGAAGGAGGAGTGTTTATGGGGGGGTGTACTGTGTATGGGGGACACTGTCTATGGGGGCACTGTGTATGGGGGGTACTGTCTATGGGGGCAATTGGGGACACTGTGTATGGGGGGTACTGTCTATGGGAGCAATTGGGGGCACTGTGAATGGGGGGGTACTGTCTATCGAGGCAATTGGGGGCACTGTGTATGGGGGTACTGTGTATGGGGGCAATCGGGGGCACTGTGTATGGGGGCAATTGGAGGTACTGTATATGGGGGCAATTGGGGGCACTGTGTATGGGGGGTACTATCTGTTGGGCCTTTGGGGGCACTGTGTACTTCTCTCTATATTTGTATTTATACGTAGGAGTTGCTATATTGTTTTCCTTAGGTAGTACAGTATGAGGGTATAGCACATTTGCGTCTGATCCCACCATTTCAACTGTATAAAAGGAGTATTTAAAAAAAAAAAAAAAAAAAAAAAAAAAAAAAAGGGGTGTGGCAGTTGGGGGTGTGGCCACAACAGTGGGCGTGGTCAAAATTGCCTTACTCTCAAACTTAAGAAGTTAATTATACAATAAACCAACTCTTTTTATACTCTCCTATATTTGCTGACTTTTTAATAAGGTTTATGATGACAAAAATACCCCTCTGAGCCCACTTATATATATATATATATTTATACCAAATATTCTCATTTTCTAGGTGAAACCAAAAAGCCAAACAGATACTAGTACTAAAACTCCATTAAAGGGCTGCAGACTTACTTGAAAGAGTGCTTTAATTAAGATGAAGACAATAATAACATCTGGCAGTTCCGAACTGCTCATCAGATATGCCGTATACATAGGGAATTAGATTATCTGTGGCAGTACTGTAAGAAATCACTGATACATAATGAAAGGCTGGGCAGTATAACCTTCATTTTTTATCTTTTATTGATAAAGCATTGACTTCCTCCACCCCAAGTCCTCCGCCGAGCGCAGTTTTCTGCTCGCTAGGCCAACGTGCATGGGTTTCAAGCGAGAATACGGGGAAATAGAGATCAATGCAAATCACCGCTTCTGATTTCTGTTGAACAGTCATTTAGTCTTTATTATAGAAAGCAACAGAGCAAGAAACAATGTAATGGCTCCTAATTGCACAGACTCATCTTGGACTTCATTGGAATCCTAATGGAATGTTTTCTTTTTTTTATCTGTTCACCTAGATAAGTAAACAGCAACTTCAGACCGTCAAGGATCGCTTTCAGGCCTTCTTCAATGGAGAAACTCAAATTGTGGCCGATGAGGCGTTCATGAATGCCGTTCAGAGCTACTACGAGGTAAGGAACCCAAGGGTAAATAAAATAGGGAATGCAGTAGGAACTTTCATTTTGGTTTGTAGTCAAAGCATTCATTAAGTTAGGGGGCAGATAGAGTTAAATACAGGCTTTCTGATGCCATTCATCAATAATGAACCCTATGTCTAAAGGTCCCCATACACGTTGCTTGCTTGGCGAGGTCACCAAGCGAGCGGATCTTCATCCGATATCCCCACCTACGGGTGGGCAATATCGGGGAACCTGTAGGCGAATACAGTCATTTGGCCGTGGGGCCAAACGATCAAATTATTACGAAGGGTATAGGCAAAGTCGGTTCGAGGACCACATCAACGAGCCGATGTGGTCCCCGATCTGACTAGATTTTTTAACCTGCCCAATCGATATCTGGCCAATTTCAGGCCAGATATCGGCCAGGCAGGCCCGTCGGTAGTGCCCATACACGGGCCGATTAGCTGCCGAATTGGTCTAAGGGACCGATATCAGCAGCTAGAATCGGCTCGTGTATGGGCACCTTAAGGGTGAAGACACACGGAGCTACTAGTAGCAGCTACTTGTCACATCCACTAAAACAGACAATGCTGATCATTTACTGATAATTGTCCCCACGTGTGTTTAGCAGAGGCAATTCTCATTATTGTCTATGGCAGGGGATTTTCTGGTGTTTAGTAGCTGTGACAAGTAGCTGCTACTAAGTAGCTCCAAGTGTCTTCACCCTAAAGTATCAACGTATCATTGGTTCACGTTTGAATATTTTCAAGGCCAGGCTATTTATGAGAGCTCAGCATCATCTGAAATGCTTGTCTCCAGCTTTGTTTTCCGGATTTCTTTCTTTATAAAGAACTTTATCCTCTTCGACCAAAAATATTTTTGAAATTTGTTTGTCAGCTCAGACCTTGTCAAATCCCATTATTTCCTATTTGAATTCAGTCAAATGGCAGAAGTGGCCGTAACTTTTTCAAACAGTGATGCACAGACTTCAAGCAGGGCTTCTTCTGTGTTTTATTGACAGCAGGGTTTGCCACAATTAATTAAGACATTAAAGCCAGGGGTCCCCAACCTTTCTTACTCGGGAGCCACAGTCAAATGTAAAAAGACTTGGGGAGCAACACAAGCACCATAAACGTTCATGGCGGAGCCAAATAAGGGCTGTAATTGGCTATTAGGGGCCTCTATGCACCCTATCAGCTTACAGGGGCTTTATTTGGTAGGAAATCTTGTTTTTATTCAACCAAAACTTGCCCCCAAGTCAGGAATTCAAAAATAACTCCCTGGTTTGGGGGCACTGGGAGCAACATCCAAGGGGTTGGGGAGCAACATGTTACCCCTGAGCCACTGGTTGGGGATCACTGCATTAAAGGAATATGAAGTAAAAAATTAATTCTTTTGACACCAGAAGAGACTGGTTCTCTGGTAGCCTGAATGCCTCAGAAACCTTTTTTTGACATCTCCGCCACTATTAGGGCAACGTATTGTACAGCGCTGCGGAATAAGTTGGCGCTTTATAAATAAATGTTAATAATAATAATAATAATAATAATAACTTAATCCAGGAATATTATATGTATTTAACTCACAGTCTTTAACAGTTTTTCTTCTTTGATCTCCCAAAACTGCCGAAGCGAATGCCCTACTTCCTGGTTCTTAACTTCCTGAACAGAGAGGTCACTCATAGCCCCTCCCCTTTCCTACAGCGGATGACTCTTTATTGCCAGAATCTGTACTGGGTTTTTCAGCCTCAGTTTACACAACCCCTGGTTTTTTGTTTCGTAGAGAATTCTGGAAGTGACCTCGTCTCTACTGTTTTTCCAGTCATTGAGGATTAATAACCTTTTTGGGCAACATGAGATAAGATCATTGTTACTTTTGGTTATTTTGGGTATCTGGCTCCGGTAGATTTCTCTTTGGGATGTCTTCGTTTTATAATCCATGCCGCAAACACTTCATATGTTAGATTTTGCTAGTGGCAGTCGTTGCCATATCGGCGGGTTGCATAGGATTCCATTAGTGCTGAAACTTATTTTGTAGCTTGAATGTTGGGATGCACCATAGGAACCCCAAATCCTTTGTAAAAGAATTGGGCGAATACCAAACTGAATCCGAATCCTAATTTGCTGCTCTAAGGGTTAGAGCAGTGATCCCCAACCAGTGGCTCAGGGGCAACATGTTGCTCCCCAACCCGTTAGATGTTGCTCCCAGTGACCTCAAAGCAGGTGCTCATTTTTGAATTTTTGGCTTTTGGGCATAAAAAACAGTTGTACTGCCAAACAGAGCCTCCTGTAGGCTGCCAGTGCCCATAGGGGCTGCCAAATAGCCAATAGTCCTTATTTGGCCCCCCCAGGAATATGTTTTATGGTTGTGTTGCTCCCCAACTCTTTTTACATATGAATGTTGCTCACGGGTACAAATCGTTGGGGATTAGTGATGAGCGAACCTGTCCCGTTCCGTTTTGCCATAAAATTCGCGAAACGGCAATAAAATTCGCGAAACGGCGTCTATTTTTTGTCGCCCGCACTTTTTTTATGCGACCGCGTCCAATTTGACGCGCAAAATAAAATAAATCTGCACGGTGAATGTTTCCCCAGCGAATTTCTGCATTTCGCCATTGGCGAATTGTTTCGCGAAACATCCGTGTTTGCGCGTCAAATTGGGCGCCGGGTGCCTGGTGAAAAAATTCACTCATCACCAGTTATGGGTGAAATGTTTTATCCAGGCATGGATTCGCGGCGAATTTCCGCGTTTCACCATTGGCGGATTGTTTCGCGAAACGGTTGAAAAAATTCAGCCCGCGGGCGACAATTTCCTTTTGATGTGCAACATTTTGCAAATTTTTCGCCATTTCGTGAATCTTTTGAAAGATTCGCAAGTTTTTTGGCGAAGCGCAACGGAACAGATTCGCTCATTACTACTCATCACTACTGGGGATCCCTGGGTTAGAGAGAACCGCGCACAAAGGGGCGAGGTGAAAATTTTTCAACTTCTGTCTTTATGTGGCAAAAAGTCCCGTGATTTCAAAGATTTGGTTCGGCCAGAGGCATGGATTTGGCTGGTCCAAATCCTACTGAAAAAGGCTGAATCTTGGCTGAATCCCAAACTAAATCCGGTGCATCCCTACTTGAAAGCTCTCTGTATCTCTATAGACTTCAGCACTGCCTGTTGCATGTGTTTAGATGGGACTATTGTATCTCTGAGACTTTACTCTAACATCCTAGGTCTTTCTGAAGAGTGACCGCGTGGCCAGAATGGTGCAAAGTGGAGGCTGCTCCGCCAATGACTCTCGGGAAGTGTTCAAGAAGCATATAGAAAAGAGGGTGCGCAGCCTCCCCGAGATCGACGGCCTCAGCAAAGAGACAGTCCTGAGCTCCTGGATGGCTAAGTTTGATGCTATTTACCGCGGGGAGGAAGATCCGCGCAAGCAGCAGGCCAGGATGACGGCGAGTGCCGCGTCGGAGCTCATACTCAGCAAAGAGCAGCTTTACGAAATGTTCCAACAGATCTTGGGAATTAAAAAATTTGAGCATCAGCTTCTGTACAACGCGTGCCAGGTGAGCCCTCAGTTATGATTAATTGCCTTTTCTTTACACCTTTGTGCCTGTTTAATCCTCTATAGCAACAATGTGCCGAGTACATCCATCAATTTCCAGCTTTATACACTCAGTGGCTCAGGGGAAGGCATTAGCGGAACCGCTCTTGACCAGAGTTTCTTAGTCTTTTAAACGTTGACCCTTACACTTGCGCCAATAGGCGAGTATCTCCAGCTGATGTTCCCAAGGGAGTCTCACCTATTGACATTGCAGTTTATCTTAGGGAGGTGTTTCCCATGAATGCAAAGAGCATGATGATGATTAGATTGTAAGCTTTTGCGAATAGTTTCCCCTAATCCTTTTTTTTTTACTCTTTAATCCTTGTTTATTAAATACAGGTATAGGATCCCTTATCCGGAAACCCTTTATCCAGAAAGCTCTGAATTACGGAAAGCCTGTCTCCCATAGACTCCATATTAATCAAATAATATAGAATTTTAAAACCGATTTCCTTTTTCTCTGTAGAAATAAAACAGTTCCTGTACTTGATCCCAACTAAGATATAATTACCCCTTATTGGGGCAGAACAGCCCTATTGGGTTTATTTCATGGTTAAATGATTCCCTTTTCTCTGTAATAATAAAACAGTACCTGTACTTGATCCCAACTAAGATATAATTACCCCTTATTGGGGGCAGAACAACCCTATTGGGTTTATTTAATGGTTAAATGATTCCCTTTTCTCTGTAATAATAAAACAGTACCTGTACTTGATCCCAACTAAGATATAATTACCCCTTATTGGGGGCAGAACAGCCCTATTGGGTTTATTTAATGGTTAAATTATTCCCTTTTCTCTGTAATAATAAAACAGTACCTGTACTTGATCCCAACTAAGATATAAATAATCCTTATTGGATGCAAAACAATCCTATGGGGTTTAATTAATGTTTTATTGATTTTTTAGTAGACTTAAGGTATGGAGATCCAAATTACGGAAAGATCCCATATCCGGAATACCCTTGGTCCCCAGCATTCTGGATAATAGGTCCTATACCTGTAATTGTAAGACCCCTGTTCCTTAATGTAAAAATCTGCAGAACTTACTGGCCCTATATAAATATGTAATGATGATGAGGTTGATTAGTGTTGGATTGGCTCGCCGGGTCCAGGTGTCAGTGGGCCCTCCTGTCTCTAACCATTTGGTCTATTTCATGGCCATTTCCTTTTTTTTGCTTGGAAACAAAGAGACTGAAGAATAGATTATAGCATGTAAAGAAAATAGACTAGTCAAGCAAAGAGGTTAAATGAGAAGAGGAAGAAAAATAGTTTGGAGAGAGGACCCCTGGTTTGAGGTTTGCTATTGGGCCCCTGGCACCCCAGTCCCACACTGAGGTCGATGATGGACACAAACTTTTCCAGCTGGAAATTGATGATTAAAGCCATAGTGTATTTTGTTACCCTTGATCTTTTCAGCCATTCTATTTAATCTGGAGCTACCTTGTTTATATGATCTTCCAATAATATGTTATATAGACTTCATCCCTATTGTGTATGTGGCTGATATGATGGAATCGGGATCTGGGTAGGTGTGAGAGCACTGCTAGCCATCAGTATTGCACAAATACACATTTGTTATTATTTCCTTGGTGATCTCTTCTTGTGTCAACCTTTATAGAACTGATTGTGTCATAATATTGTTATTCTTTATTCTTTGATTTGATAAAGAATTAATAAGGCTTTAGAATGACTCTTTCTGAAGGTATTGTATATTGTTATATATTAAATGTGACCAGGGCCGGACTGGGGGGTGAAGGGCCCACCGGGGTTCCCGCCGCAGGGGCCCTACAGGTGCCCGCGCCCATAGCCCCCCTAACCCCCCTCGCAGGGAGCGCCGCAAGGGTCGGGTCTGGGCCGCCGGGACCCACTAGAGCCGGGGACCACTAGTGCCGGGATTTTTCCCGGTGTCCCGACGGCCCAGTCCGACCCTGAATGTAACCAATATCCTGGGATTTAGATTTTTTTTGTGGGGATAGAGGGAGAACATAGGAGACCCCCTGGCTGGAATTAAAGCTAGGACCCCCATCTCTGCAAGGCTAACCATTCAGATAATCAGATATAGCTCATATGTATCTTCGGATCTCTATTCCAGGATTCTAATGAAGAAGAGGGAATGATTTAGTTCCACTCACTGCCCCATGCCCCAGTTGATTTCTCCCCCCCCCCCCTTATAATGAACTCTTTATGATAGTACAAGCAATACATTGGGGGGAGGAGCTTATTATACAAAGCTCATTATCCGAGGCCCTACAGAGCCCAGTGGGAATATAGTATTTAATGATAACAACAGGCACAGTACCATTTCCCTATCCAATTGGGGGACAGTTTTTCATCCTATTATATGTGTTGGCAGTTCAAGATGTAGGTTATAGCTGAATAGCGGGGCAATTTGGCTTCTTCGTTTGTTGTTTATATCGCAGTCGGTTGCTTGTGGGAATACAGGTGGGTTATTCCGGCTTCTCCCAGGTGGAATCGGAATCGGAGATTTGTACGTCATGCATCATCTTTCTCCTTCTGCTCGTTAATTATCCTCGTCTGTTCTGGGCCTGCCTTTCAGCTTTACAGCCCTTGTTATTAATCACCGGGCAACTGGTTTTGATACGATTCCCTTTCTTCGAAGAACTTTTGTTTTCCACTTTGGTTTTTGCCAGCCTGACAGCTCTTTTCACGTGTTTTATGTTTTTAATTATATTTCTTGCAGTCTGTAAGCACTGCTGGAGCTACAAACACTATCCCTTTTATTTAGGGCCCAGGGCCTCATTCTAAAAACCGTAGGGAAGATGCAACCGTACCACTCAGCTTCCTGTACTCCTAAGGAGATGCTGGGCCTGTTTGTCTATATCAGTGCTGCTGAGGGCCGGAATTTCTCGCACATACATGGTGGAGGGCCGCTAATGGAAGCCACTCCCCCTTTTAAACCACACCCACTTTAGACCACACCCATTTTATCACAATGGTGGTAGTGCAGCAAAAACCCAAATGCTTGGTCCTCACTGCAGGGATATCAACCATAATTCATATGTGAAAGAATTATATTATGTCATATTAAGACACACCCTAAAATCCATATGACTTCTCCTCCCCTGTGGAAAGCATAGCAACCCCCAGTACATAATTACACACCTTAGGGACCATTTACTGGCTATTTTCAAATGCTAACAAACTCCCAGAACAAACCCCTGCCAGGTTCACCTCCCACAGGCAGCATAGGGTAGCACTCTACCTGCCCTACGCTACCTGTGTGTGCCATACTCTGCCTGCCCTATGATGCCTGTGTCTGCCATATGCTGCCTGTGTGTGCCATACTCTGCCTGCCATATGCTGCCTGTGTGTGCCATACTCTGCCTGCCATATGCTGCCTGTGTGTGCCATACTCTACGTGCCATATGCTGCCTGTGTGTGCCATACCCTCCCTGCCCTATGCTGCCTATGTGCCATACTCTGCCTACCCTATGCTGCCTACACACAGGCCTGAGGTGTGAACAGTTGAACAATGTGGGTGATTACAGCCTGAGCCTGAGGTGTGAACACTGCAGGGGGTGAACAATGCAGAGATTAAAAGGTGTGAACAACACAGGGGATTACATGTTTAAACAATACAGGGGGATTACAGCCTGAATCTGAGGTGAGAACCATGCAGGGGGGGCAGTTAATCACAGTACTGATACCATTTAAAGCTTATACAAGGGTAAACCATCAAAGCAGCCAGACAGGTGGGGGGCCACACAGAGGGGGGCCGCGGGCCGCCAGTTGGACAGCACTGGTCTATATCATTACACCCCGGTCCCATTAAGCAATATAGAGTGTGGAAGGGGTACCTACATATTAGCAAGATTAGTTCTTTCTTGCTGCTTATTCCCAAAAGGATCTCGGATAAAATTATCAAGGGTTCCATTGGAACGTTGCATGTTGCTAAGCAATGCGCCAACTCTCTGTATGTTGGTTCTGAATCTGTCTGTGGTTTGCAACCAAGGAGATCCAGCTAAGTGAGGTCAAAGAGGTCTAGACTGGAATGAGATCAACCCTTTTCTAAATGCCCAAGCTGATGTAGTGGACCCAAAGGCTCAGGAAGTCCTGGTTCTGTCACCTATACCCTGCGGGATGGAGGTTTCCTCAACTGGGCCAGACGTCTTGTGATTAGTTCCTGTCCAAGGCTTATGTAACGGGAATAAACCCATGGCTCTTCATCTTTTTCTGGATTCCAATATAGTAGGAGTTGGATCTGCTAAAGGGCTTGAGATGGAGGTAGGACTTATTACAGGAGACCAAGCTCTAAGGCTTGTGTTGCTCGTTGGGACTAGCGATGAGCGAATCTGTCCCATTTCGCTTCACCAAAAATTTGCGAATCTTTCAAAAGAAAAAAATTTGCGAACTGGTGAAAATGTCCCACGCAAAAAAATGTTGTCACCCGCGACTGTTCTTTTGACACCCGCGACTAATTTTTTGATGTGCAACTATTTATTTTGACGCCGCAACTGTTCTTTTGACATGCGACTATTTATTTTGATACCGCGACTAATTTTTTGACGCAACTATTTATTTTGACACCGCGACTATTCTTTTGATGTGCAACTATTTATTTTGACACGTGACTATTTATTTTGACACCGCAACTATTCTTTTGACGCGCGACTATTTATTTTGATGCCGTGACTATTCTTTTGACGCCCGCAACAATTTTTGGACGCGTGGCGAATTTTTCTGCTGCAATTTTTTTTCCTCCGTTTCGCGAAACAATTCGCCGCAAATCCATGCTTGCCAAAACATTTTGCCCATCACTAGTTGGGACGCAACACAAGCATTAAAAGGTGTCTAGGGTACAAATAAGGGCTATGATTGGCTATTTGGTAGCCCCTATGTTGACTGCCAACCTACAGGAGGCTCTATTTGGAAGAACAACTGTTTTTTATGCAACTAAAACTTGCCCCCAAGTCAGGAATTCAAAAACAAGCCCTTGCTTTGAGGCCACTGGGAGCAACACCCAAGGGGTTGGGGAGCAACATGTTACTCACGAGCCACTGGTTGGCGATCCCTGGTCTAAGTTAGCCAATCCTTAGTGAAGACAGAGTGCAGGGGGCCATGAAAGAATTAGCAATAAACCTGCAGATACTTCTATCGAGGGCTCATGGTATTTATTCATAATGTTTTTGAAGGAACAGATTACAGTTCGGAGGCCGGAGTTCCCCTTTAATGGCACCAAAACGCATGGAATATCCAGCTCCACATCTCTGTACCAAGCAAACAGATTACTCTAATGAATGTTTATGGACCTGTTAGACTTCCTTATCTAAATCTATATTTGTATACCGTATAAACTGCTAATTCGATAGAGCCGCTCTGTACATGCTCAATGTCTATGATAACTCGTCTGCCCGTTCCCAACAATCAATGGCGCAACCATAGGCTTCCTGCAGACTAATGGGGCAGATTAGGGCGGCCTATCGTTAATGTCATCTGAGTTAATTGGAAAACATAGTTTAATCTGATTAATTCCGCCGTTGTTGGGGCTTTAGGATAAAGTATTCCAGGCTGTCCCGGGCTATTACATTAGGAAGAGAGAGAGATGCGGATATTTCTTTGGCTTTGAAAAGATTTCATTTTATATTTCTCGCGGGCAGCCGCTACCGCTTTGTTTTATACAATTACATTGATTTGACCTCCGTCTTTAAAAACATCTTAGATTTTTTTTTTTTCCATTTAGATTGCATTATGCAAATATAGACATTTGCACGGGAAAAAGTCACCTTAAAGAAGTTGGTAGAGAAGTACGGGAATGCGCGGGCATTTTATATTTCTCAGGAGGCAGAATTATACGACTGTGGCGACGCTCAGTCGAATGCTTTACTTATCATTTATATTTGATGGTCTATAAAGGTATCGCTGGAGAATATTGCACTTACACTGTTACACAATGACCCCCACCCCCACAATGATATCACTCCAACTTGCAGCGCAGCAGTAAAGTGTGCCTGAGTCTGAGCTTTCAGCCAGCGCTACACATTAGAACTGCTTTCAGCTAACCTATTGTTTCTCCTACTCCCATGTAACTGGAGGAGTCCCAAGCCGGACTTGGATTTCTTACTATTGAGTGCTATTCTGATACCTACTGGGAGCTGCTATCTTGCTCCCTTCCCATTGTTCTGCTGATCGGCTGCTGGGGGTGAGGGGGGGATATCACTCCAACTTGCAGCGCAGCAGTAAAGTGTGCCTGAGTCTGAGCTTTCAGCCAGCGCTACACATTAGAACTGCTTTCAGCTAACCTATTGTTTCTCCTACCCCCATGTAACTGGAGGAGTCCCAAGCCGGACTTGGATTTCTTACTATTGAGTGCTATTCTGATACCTCCTGGGAGCTGCTATCTTGCTCCCTTCCCATTGTTCTGCTGATCGGCTGCTGGGGGTGAGGGGGGGGATATCACTCCAACTTGCAGCGCAGCAGTAAAGTGTGCCTGAGTCTGAGCTTTCAGCCAGCGCTACACATTAGAACTGCTTTCAGCTAACCTATTGTTTCTCCTACCCCCATGTAACTGGAGGAGTCCCAAGCCGGACTTGGATTTCTTACTATTGAGTGCTATTCTGATACCTCCTGGGAGCTGCTATCTTGCTCCCTTCCCATTGTTCTGCTGATCGGCTGCTGGGGGTGAGGGGGGGATATCACTCCAACTTGCAGCACAGCAATAAAGTGTGACTGAAGTTTATCAGAACACAGGTCACATGGTTGTGTGTGCTTGAGGGCACTTCATTATTTTGTACAAAGGTCCAACCAACCTATGGTGCCCAGTTTGTTTCAGGATTGTCACAGTCACAGTTACAGTATAGGGAGTTGTAGTTCAGCTGCACCGCCTTCCTAATTTGGCTTGGAGACAGAGAGTAGCAACAGTAACAGTATAACTGCCCACGCAGGGTTACATTTCTCTGGAACATTTGACTGATATATTTAATGGGTTTTCATGTTTTCATTCTGATGAAGGACATATCCCTAACTATACCTCCCAAGGATATTTATCTTTATTTATTTAGCTGTGGCTCACTGTCATGGGGCAATCTCAGTGTTTATTCCAGGTAAACACAATTCCCTTTTTCTGTACTGATGGTGTTGCAGCTCCTACTGTATCTACAACAAGTGTTCTGATAACAGGATTCTGGCTCCACCACATCATTATAGGGATGGTGTTTTGTATGTGAGGCCTGATATATGTGCCAGCAAAGCTCAATAGCTTTTGAGAATTTAGCAGATAGATAAAATGTTGTTGTAGCTGTTCCCTTGCTTTAGTCAGAAAATAAGCACTCACCCCGAATCCCCCCCTAACTGGCCTTCAGGCTGGGCCCCTTAGCCCATAACAAGGTTACAGATATATAGAAACATTGGGGTAACAGTCACCCTGCTATAGTTCCAGGGGTACCCAGGGCACAAATAAGCACTCACCCCAAATCCCCCCCTAACTGGCCTTCAGGCTGGGCCCCCTTAGCCCATAACAAGGTTACAGATATATAAAAACATTGGGGTAACAGTCACCCTGCTATAGTTCCAGGGGTACCCAGGGCACAAATAAGCACTCACCCCAAATCCCCCCTAACTGGCCTTCAGGCTGGGCCCCCTTAGCCCATAACAAGGTTACAGAAATATAGAAACATTGGGGTAACAGTCACCCTGCTATAGTTCCAGGGGTACCCAGGGCACAAATAAGCACTCACCCCAAATCCCCCCCTAACTGGCCTTCAGGCTGGGCCCCCTTAGCCCATAACAAGGTTACAGATATATATATAGAAACATTGGGGTAACAGTCACCCCGCTATAGTTCCAGGGGTACCCAGGGCACAAATAAGCACTCACCCCAAATCCCCCCCTAACTGGCCTTCAGGCTGGGCCCCCTTAGCCCATAACAAGGTTACAGATATATAGAAACATTGGGGTAACAGTCACCCCGCTATAGTTCCAGGGGTACCCAGGCAAACCCTAGTGGACAGAGGGGTGATATTGTGTATTCCATATTCAGAGGAAACATGGGGATAAACATTCTGCAGGTTTTGCTGTTAATAAGAATAAGGAAGGAGCCCCCTGACAAAGCAGCGCAACATTTTGTACCAAAACAAGACGGTGCCTATTGTACAGTAAATATATCTCTAATAACGGTCTGTGCACTGAGATCTGAGGACACATAAAAACAAATATAACTCATTTAAGAGGCTTCTAACTGCCGGCGGGTTGCTTTGCACCAGAAATGAGTGTGTCCTGTTCTCTGCCCCCCCCATTCCTAAATAAAGGTGCCCATACACTATAAGATCCGCTCGCTTGGCGATGTCGCCAAGCGAGCGGATCTTCACCCGATATCCCCACCAACGGGTGGGCGATATCGGGTACCAAGTAACTTAAAAAAAAATAATCCGATCGTTTGGCCCTGGGGCCAAACGATCGGATTACATTTGTGGTTATGGGGCAGTCGGTTCGGGGACCGCATCAATGAGCCGATGTGGTCCCCGATCCGACCGGATTTTCTAACCTGGCCGATCAAGATCTGGCCAATTTCAGGCCAGATATCTGTCGGCCAAGCCGCTCTGTTCTGCCCATACACGGGCCGATTAGCTGCCGAATCGGTCCAAGGGACCCATATCAGCAGCTATAGTCGGCCCGTGTATGGCCTTTACACTCAGATTGTACAATGCACAAACACACAACACTGGAATCCTTACTGTGTCAGAAATAGGTATTATCTTATTATTTATATAAAATATGATAGCCCTGGCTCATTTACCAATGGGCACAAGGTGCAAAATTGCCAAAAACATGTATAATACACAATAAAGGGGTAGTTTACCTTTACTTTAGTATGATATGGAACAGCCAATTCTTAGCAACCTTTCAGATGGTCTTCATTTTTTTATAGTTTTGTAATTATTTACATTCCTCTGATTATAATTTCATGATTTATGATACAGCTTTTGATGTGTGGGTGACAGGCCCCTATAATTGGGCACATAGCCCAGTTTGCACAGCACATAGACTGGGTGCAAAGTACTCTTATTGCTCTATCGCTTGCACCCAGCTCTGTATAACTGAGCCCTTGCCATAGAGACAATACACACGATATTCCCCATGAAAGCTGAGCTGTGCGCCACGGGGCCTGCGGGAGGGGACACATGTTTTACTCACACTCCTCATTTACTTGTCGGCTGCTCATCATTTTGTTTACTCGGCTGTGTAATGAGCGACAATATCGGGTGCAGATAAATGATTCAATACTGTATCTATCTTATGGGGGAATAAGGAAACCATTCATCACCGGCTCTTCCTCTATTACTCGAGCGGCTGGACCTTGAATGTGCTAATCATACCCAGACTTCCTTGCAGCGGCTGGCGAGGCGAGTCTAATAGTCATCAATGTCCAATTTGTCACTCGGGTTTCCATTACAGAACCATTGCAGATATAAAGCAACGTCGATCTACCTGGAAAATCCTTGGCACAATTTGTTGGTGCGCTGGGGAACTCGGGCTTTGGAACCAAAATGTGTTAAAGACCCCCACACAACACAGAAGCCCCTAATATACCTATCCCTGTAATCTGTTCCTTCAGTAGGAATAAATATAATTTATTGGAGAAACATGTTTTTATTCTCCTAACCTCCTCTCCTAAGCTCAGCTTAACCATTACAGTGCTCCAACGAAGCAGGACTTTTTAGCAAAGTAAGTTCTGCCTGTGTAAGCCTGCATTTTTTATTGCATGAACTTGCAGATGTAAATGGTACTGATGATGTAAGAGGGAAAATGGCTGCTGGGTAAAAGCTACTATTTGTTCCGAAAAATGGGATAGTTCTGGTGAACAGAGCAGATATATGCAGTGTGGCTTGGGTGGGGGAGATGTGCCCAACTTATATACATAGGCTTAACGTGCCCTTTAATAATTGCTGTCTTATATGTTGGCATGATATAAAAAAAGCGATAAAAGTTCAATGCATAAACACTGGGGACGCATGGAATCCACTTTTTTTGGATTTGGTCGACCCCTTCATAAAGCAGGGGTCCCCAACCTTTATTTCTCCAAGGACCGGTTGCAAGGAGAAAAATGTTTCCACGGACTGGGTGGGGGGTGGGGGTGCGCAGGCACGGTCTTACGTTAATTTGTGCCTTAATGCATGCTGCGCGTACGTTCATTCTTGCTTACGGCGTGTTCTCGCCTTTAGATGCGCTGCGCGTTGAATTTCCGCCTCTCTGTTGGCTACACATTGTGCTCCAGGGAAACGGGGGCGGCACAGTGATGAGCGAATCTGTTCCGTTTCGCTTCCCCGAAAAATTTGCGAATCTTTCAAAAGATCCGCAAAATGGCGAAAAATTAGCGAAACGGCGAAAATGTCGTGCGCCAAAAAAATTTGTCGCCCGCAGCTATTATTTTGTCACCAACGGCTATTCTTTTGTCGTCCGGCTATTATTTTGTAGCATGGCTATTTTTTTGTCACCCGCAGCTATTATTTTGTCACCCACGGCTATTCTTTTGTCGTCCGACTATTATTTAGTCGCACGGCTATTATTTTGTCGCCCGCGGCTATTATTTCGTCGCACGGCTATTCTTTTGATGCCCGCGACTATTCTTTTTTGACGCCGGCGACAATTTTTGGATGTGCAGCGAACTTTTCCACTGCAAATTTTTTCATCCGTTTCGTGAAACGCGGAAATACGCCGCGAATCCATGCCTGGCGAAACATTTCTCCCATTACTATTCAGAGGGAGTTTGGTCAGGTTTGTAACATAAAGTAGAAGAGACTGGGCAGGGTGTGGGTTGGGAAGCAGTTGGTTAAGGTTGAGGTTCTAGCAGAAAAATGTCTGACCTGCTCATCACTATCAGCATTTAATTATGTGCTTAAATACATTCATTTATGAGTCTGAAGGCCACAATGTGTATAACTCTGCTTCAAGGTTGCCCAGTATGAATTAGCTCTTTGCTCGTGATTTCTCCCCCCTAAAAGCTTCTCGGTACCTACATCCCTGCGGCTGCCTGAGGGGCACTAGTGTATTTCCTACAGGCTCTATTGATAGATTGATATGTTCCTCAGAAGGATTTATTCACTATTGTAGCAGTGGCCTGGCCGCCTTTGCAATAAATACAGCAGAACATTGTTATTAAATCTCTTTATGTGCGTAGTGTGGGCTATAATGGCCCCTTGCACTTGGGCTTGGGATGTTATATTGTTCCCTGAGCTTTCCCTGTGGATAAAACAAATTCCGTTGATGATATTATTAAAAGCATTTTCTCATTTGAGAAAGCTCTCGGTTCTCTTCATTCTTTACAGGGATAGAACCAATATTAATATATCTGCATAGAGTATCTCCTCATTCAGCAGCCTCAGGGTTCAGTCTTATCAATATCCGGTCCCAGGCAGGTCACTGTATGGGGGGAAAAAGGGGCTTTATCTGAGCCAGAAAACTCAGGCTGATCTGATGGACGCTGACTTGTGATTGGCAGTCGGGCAAAAGGAAATAAAACGAGACGCCAGAATGTATCACGTAAATGGCTCAACATTAGTGATGAGCGAATCTGTTCCATTTCGCTTTGCCGAAAAATTTGCGAATTTTTCAAAAGATCCGTGAAACTGCGAAAATGTCATGCGGCAAAAAAAATTGTTGCCCGCGGCTATTATTTTGTCGCACAGCTATTATTTTGTCACATGGCTATTGTTTTGTCGCCCGCGGCTATTATTTCGTCGCACGGCTATTATTTTGTCACACGGCTATTGTTTTGTCGCCCACGGCTATTATTTTGTCGCACAGCTATTATTTTGTCACACGGCTATTGTTTTGTCGCCCGCGGCTATTATTTTGTCGCACAGCTATTATTTTGTCACACGGCTATTGTTTTGTCGCCCGCGGCTATTATTTTGTCGCACAGCTATTATTTTGTCACGCGGCTATTGTTTTGTCGCCCGCGGCTATTATTTTGTCGCACAGCTATTATTTTGTCACGCGGCTATTATTTAGTCGCACGGCTATTCTTTTGTCTCCCACAGCTATTATTTCGTCGCGCGACTATTCTTTTGTCGCCCGCGGCTATTAGTTTGACGCCTGCGGCTATTATTTTGTCGCACAGCTATTATTTTGTCGCCCGCAGCTATTATTTTGTCGCACAGCTATTATTTTGTCACACGGCTATTGTTTTGTCGCCCGTGGCTATTATTTTGTTGCACAGCTATTCTTTTGTCTCCCACAGCTATTATTTCTTCGCGTGGCTATTCTTTTGACGCCCGCGACTATTCTTTTTGGATGTACTGCGAAACATTTCGCCCATCACTACTCAACATAGAAGACAAGAGGTCCAGGTCCCCCAGATCCAGACCTTCAGCCTGGGAAGTGGATATTCCTACATCCACAGTATGAATGTTCATTTATTTGCCTTCTTCTTCTGAATATGTCCAGCTTTCAAATGGGGGTCACTGACCCCCTCCTAAAATACAAATGCTACAAATTTGTTGTTATAAATTATTATCTCTCAATTCAGGCCCTCGCCTATGCGTATTCCAGTCTCTTTCATTCAAAGCATGGTTGCTGGGGTAATTTGGGCCCTGGCAACTAGATTGCTGAAATTGCGAACTGGAATGCTGCTAAAAAAGAAGCTAAATAACTCAATATATCCCTCTCTACATAATTTTAAAAGTTAATTGAAAGGTGAACCACCCCTCAGACAGTAAAGTTCATAATGGCTTATATCATCTATATCATGTTATTGGGGCGGATGTACCAATTAGGGATGCACCAAATCCAGGATTCGGTATTCGGCAGAGTTCGGATTCGGGCGAACCTCTCCTTCACCCTCAATTAAATTCCAAGGCCACCTTCCCTCTCTTTACCTCAGGAGTGGTCCATGCTAGGGGAAAGTGTGTTGCACGGCACGTTGCTGTCCAGGGTCGGACTGGGGGGTGAAGGGCCCACCAGGGCTCCCGTCCCAGGTGCCCCCAGCCAGGCGCATCCCCTAACCCCCCCACAAGGGCCCCCCTAACCCCCCTCGCAGGGCCCCCCCACCAGACGTCCTCCTCCAAGCGCCTAAATTTGACGCGTCAGGGGAGGAGCAATCGGGAGGGGGAGCACCGGCAAGGGTCAGGTCTGGGCCGTCTGGGCCCAGACTGACCCTGTTGCTGTCATGGTGGAACCTTGTGTATTCCATTTGCTCTAGGAATACAAGGGGAAGGCTTCACTAGAAGAACCCAAACGCAAAGGGGAGACAAATGAGGAATTTAAACCTAAAGCAACAGGTTGGCTTTTTAACTAATGGAGTAGCATGTCCTTTGGGCATTGACCCCTTTGCAGAACAAAATTTTCAAGAGATACAAAATATTCAGTAGATACGCGCTCTTCTCTGTGAGTGAAGGTTGATCCGAGACACCTAGAAAGCGGCCCCAGTGAGCTGTGAGTTGAGCGAGACATCTCAGCTTATGTCATGTTTCATCTAGTCTGGCAGTGAACGCTACGAGAGATGCTGTTTTATACAGTGCGGCACCGGAGCCGATCCAGTGACTCAGAACCCGTGTGTCACATGAAACATATGGAAAACCTGCGCAAAGGGAGCGCAGGAGAGACGTTGCAATAAAACGGAAAAATTCACAAATGGCTCACAAATAAGGTTTGGCCATCATACCCGTATGTTGTGCGTGATTATAGCGCTAAGTTTCACTTTGCGAATATAACAAGCCAAGGCACGCATACATGCTAGGCCCCATCACCCAATGAATGGACAGAGTTTTGCCTTTTGCTCCCACACTACTTCCTGTTACAGTTAGAGCTGCATCACTTCCTGTCAGCTGATCTCTGAGGGAGCACACAGCCCATCACTAAATGGCGGCTGAAGGGAAAGGATGTAAAAGGGCAATATTTTATTATTACAGAGAAAAGGGAATCATTTAACCATGAAATAAACCCAATAGGGCTGTTCTGCCCCAATAAGGGGTAATTATATCTTAGTTGGGATCAAGTACAGGTACTGTTTTATTATTACAGAGAAAAGGGAATAATTTAACCATTAAATAAACCCAATAGGGCTGTTCTGCCCCCAATAAGGGGTAATTATATCTTAGTTGGGATCAAGTACAGGTACTGTTTTATTATTACAGAGAAAAGGGAATCATTTAACCATTAAATAAACCCAATAGGGCTGTTCTGCCCCCAATAAGGGTAATTATATCTTAGTTGGGATCAAGTACAGGTACTGTTTTATTATTACAGAGAAAAGGGAATCATTTAACCATTAAATAAACCCAATAGGGCTGTTCTGCCCCCAATAAAGGGTAATTATATCTTAGTTGGGATCAAGTACAGGTACTGTTTTATTATTACAGAGAAAAGGGAATCATTTAACCATTAAATAAACCCAATAGGGCTGTTCTGCCCCCAATAAGGGTAATTATATCTTAGTTGGGATCAAGTACAGGTACTGTTTTATTATTACAGAGAAAAAGGAAATCAGTTTTAAAATTCTGAATTATTTGATTAAAATGGAGTCTATGGGAGACGGACTTTCCATAATTCGGAGCTTTCTGGAAAATGGGTTTCCGGATAAGGGATCCTATACCTGTATTCCAGGTTGGCGGGATTCTTTTATAGGTCACTTAACATAATATAAACTATCTGTTGGTTACGTATTCATTCTGGGGGTATAGTTTCCCTTTAAGACAATCGCACCAATATCTGCATGTTGCCTGCTGTTAGTACGGGAAGGTCTGAATGGGAAATGCAATTTCTTTTAAAGTCTCCGCTCCCCCCTTCCCTTTTATTGCAGATAAAGATAATGAATTCCCCCCCATTTGCTGATGGATTTGTTTGTACTTTGCCATTAGCATGTATGTGATATTCAGAGTAACATGAAGCCGTAATGGTGCCGGTATGTGCCGCTATGATTTACGAGTACCAATAAAAATGCATGTGTTTGGATCCGCACCCCAGAGAGATATCCCTGCACAACATGATACAAGATTTGCTTATGCAACAAATGTGCCATTTTGCATCATTGGACAAGGGGTTTACAAGCTCGGCCATAATAAATCGGCTTGTTTCATGCTCACGTGCTTTTCTGGGGGGTACAATGCGCTGCCCCTGATTATATGTGACAGCAAGCTCCGTAATCCCTTTCTTTTAATTCACTATATATATTCCTATAAATTATTGACAAAAGGACACGTTCCATTTACTGTCCATACTGCAAAAATATAGGTCACTAAGGGCTTCGAAATGAAACTGTAAGAATTTGTTATTTAGGATTTAAAAATACATATATATATATTGTATATAAATGAGTGAAACTGGCCTGCTTCTTTTGGTGGAAAAAATGTGCAAAAGAAAAAGAAAGAAAAAATTTGCTCATTACCAGTACAGGGAACTCTGAGTATCACTCATGTATTATAAGGGATAATGTACCCCCTACTGTAAATGATAAGGATATTAGCAGTCACTGAGGGGTTCTGTGCCCATATAAAGGCACAAGGCTGCAGGCTGAGTTATACAGGGAACTCTGAGTATCACTCATGTATTATAAGGGATAATGTACCCCCTACTGTAAATGATAAGGATATTAGCAGTCACTGAGGGGTTCTGTGACCCCCATATAAAGGCACAAGGCTGCAGGCTGAGTTATACAGGGAACTCTGAGTATCACTCATGTATTATAAGGGATAATGTACCCCCTACTGTAAATGATAAGGATATTAGCAGTCACTGAGGGGTTCTGTGCCCCCCATATAAAGGCACAAGGCTGCAGGCTGAGTTATACAGGGAACTCTGAGTATCCCTCATGTATTATAAGGGATAATGTACCCCCTACTGTAAATGATAAGGATATTAGCAGTCACTGAGGGGTTCTGTGCCCATATAAAGGCACAAGGCTGCAGGCTGAGTTATACAGGGTACTCTGAGTATCACTCATGTATTATAAGGGATAATGTACCCCCTACTGTAAATGATAAGGATATTAGCAGTCACTGAGGGGTTCTGTGCCCATATAAAGGCACAAGGCTGCAGGCTGAGTTATACAGGGAACTCTGAGTATCACTCATGTATTATAAGGGATAATGTACCCCCTACTGTAAATGATAAGGATATTAGCAGTCACTGAGGGGTTCTGTGCCCATATAAAGGCACAAGGCACAAGGCTGAGTTATACAGGGAACTCTGAGTATCACTCATGTATTATAAGGGATAATGTACCCCCTACTGTAAATGATAAGGATATTAGCAGTCACTGAGGGGTTCTGTGCCCCCCATATAAAGGCACAAGGCTGCAGGCTGAGTTATACAGGGAACTCTGAGTATCACTCATGTATTATAAGGGATAATGTACCCCCTACTGTAAATGATAAGGATATTAGCAGTCACTGAGGGGTTCTGTGCCCATATAAAGGCACAAGGCTGCAGGCTGAGTTATACAGGGAACTCTGAGTATCACTCATGTATTATAAGGGATAATGTACCCCCTACTGTAAATGATAAGGATATTAGCAGTCACTGAGGGGTTCTGTGCCCATATAAAGGCACAAGGCTGCAGGCTGAGTTATACAGGGTACTCTGAGTATCACTCATGTATTATAAGGGATAATGTACCCCCTACTGTAAATGATAAGGATATTAGCAGTCACTGAGGGGTTCTGTGCCCATATAAAGGCACAAGGCTGCAGGCTGAGTTATACAGGGAACTCTGAGTATCACTCATGTATTATAAGGGATAATGTACCCCCTACTGTAAATGATAAGGATATTAGCAGTCACTGAGGGGTTCTGTGCCCATATAAAGGCACAAGGCACAAGGCTGAGTTATACAGGGAACTCTGAGTATCACTCATGTATTATAAGGGATAATGTACCCCCTACTGTAAATGATAAGGATATTAGCAGTCACTGAGGGGTTCTGTGCCCCCCATATAAAGGCACAAGGCTGCAGGCTGAGTTATACAGGGAACTCTGAGTATCACTCATGTATTATAAGGGATAATGTACCCCCTACTGTAAATGATAAGGATATTAGCAGTCACTGAGGGGTTCTGTGACCATATAAAGGCACAAGGCTGCAGGCTGAGTTATACAGGGAACTCTGAGTATCACTCATGTATTATAAGGGATAATGTACCCCCTACTGTAAATGATAAGGATATTAGCAGTCACTGAGGGGTTTTGTGCCCATATAAAGGCACAAGGCCAAAGACTTCTATACAGGTTATAGAACTCTAAAGTGACTTCTAATATCTTCATATTTTACAACAGGGGGCACATTCTTTATTATTATACACATATCATACTGAGAGCAGTCTCTCAATAATCTAAGAGTATTTTGAAGGACAAAAAAGAACATTAATAACCAAAGGTACAGCTAATGGGACCTAATTAGGAGAGACATGGGGATTACATTAGTATACATGACACTTACTGATGTTACAGTATAAAAAGCTTCAAAAGAAACCTGCCTAGGGCTAATTCAAGCCTACTTACTGTATTTACATATATTTAACAAAACAAAAAGAAAGGCTGAGTCTTACTGTTGTAAATTAACCCTACAGATTGCTTCTAATGTGCCCTAACATATCCTGCCTGTTGGAATAATATTGTATAGTTGTAAGTGCAACAATTGGTGAGCATTTTGTTGTGTTTTACTGCTTTTTGTGTTGTACAGGTAATGGTGAGATAAAGAGAGAGATCTACTATAGCTTATCATGGTACCAATACCCTTGGGCTGATAGGGAATGGGGAGGATTCTCAGCTGCCATGTTTGTAGAGAAACAATTACATTTGACTGTGTTATATCCAGTGACAGGTACCATGGTGGGCAGCTTTCTGGACCCTTGTGCTATCAGCCTTAGAATAAATGCCATTTTATACATTTGCCTACAGAAGACCTGGATTAAATGGTTCAGAGAGTGGCATAAATAGTGCAGTGGGGTGGGAACATGGCAGTATCTGTGTATTGGCGATCAATGGGGGTTAAGGTGCCCATACACCTTAAGATCCGCTCGCTTGGTGATGTCGCCAAGCGAGTGGATCTTCTACCGATGGGTGGGGGATATCGGGGGAATTTAGGCTAATTCGATCGTTTGTCCCTGGGGCCAAACAATCAAATTATAATGATGGGCATAGTCAAAGTTGGTCCGGGAACCGCATCAACGAGCCAATGCGGTCCCCGATCCGACTAGATGTTCTAACCTACCCAATCGAGATCTGGACGATTTCAGGCCAGATATGGTCGGGCAGGCCTGTCGGTAGTGCCCATACATGGGCCAATAAGCTGTCGAATCGGTCAAGGGACCCATATCGGCAGCTAGAATCAGCCCCTGTATGGGGACCTTATGTGTTTACGGTAGGAATGACTGGGCCAATACACGAGTCCCTTGCATTTGCCACTGAGAAGATCATTGGAAAGACTGGTAATTCAGTAGATATGTACCACACCCAGGGGCATACTGGCCAATCAGGGAATTATAGATGACCCTGTTGGATCCAGTCCCTAGTGGAACCATCCATATTTCCAACCCACTGTGGGCCTACAGAAAACCGATATAATTTAGCACCATCTATATTGTTTTGCTGTGATTGTAGGCCCAGGGCGTCGGGTTCTCTGGTGGTCCTATAAGGCTCAGTCCAACACTGACTGCACCAAGAATCAGAGATACTTCTTTATCTTCACAAGGGTCTCCCAGCAGGCCTAATATATTGCACCCAGAAAGAATCATCTTTTGAAGTTGCACCCACTTCTATCTACTGTATTGCTATTCATGAAGCTACATCATCTCTTCTACTGAAGAAATCTGTTGGAAAATGATCTGTCTATTAATAATATATATATTTCTAACGGTAATGGAAGCTACATATTTAGAATTGATTTTAGTCAAGGGGTGTAGAAGAGGCCAATGGGTGTAGAATAAAGTAAAATGAGATAGTAAGGGTGGGATGACAAAGCCTTGAAGGCACTGAAGAACTTCTCCCCCCAAATAAATGTCTGTTACAAATAGCATAGAATGATAGTGAATAGCAAGTTCATTTGAAGCTACAACAGTAGAACCACATCCATTCCCTGCTCTCTGGGATGACAATGGAACAAAGCAACAAGTTCCGTCTAAGAAGGATTTGTGCTGTTTTACTTAAAAGAGCTGTACAGTCGGGCTCAGAATTTACGATTAATCCAATATCAGACATCTTCACACTGTCCGTGGAAAGGATATTGATGAGATATTCCCCAGAGTCTGGGCTTTTCTTTCAATATTGACTTTGTAGGTTCTGAGAATTCTCTGAGTTCTGAATAATGGAGCCTCTGTTTGCATTGAAAATCTATTATAACACCAAGGTCCCAGTCTGTGCCGGCACATTAGCACTTACTCAGTGGTACGTGGGCTTATCCAAGGGCTAGTGAAGGAAAGAGCGGTAAGTCTATTGAGAACCGGCTGCATGATTTGGTATTGGTTAGACCAGGGGCGGCCAGACCTTTTTCATTGGCGATCGACCAATGACGTACATACACATTCACGCAGCACGTCCGCACCCCCCGGCTTCATCATGGTCCTCCAGAAATCCACAGGGGATCGACTGGTGGGCCGTGATGGACGTATTGGCCACCCCTGGGTTAGACTATAGTCTGAATGTTGTGCATAGTCAACAAGAGTGCATATTATTCCATAGTTTTATGAATAATATAATATATATTTATTTCTATGATATATGGCTATGTCTCCTCGATTACTTTTTTATGTTTGGTAAAAATATGGGAAGCTCTATTTGGACAATAAAAGAACAATGGAGTCTTATCCATGGCTGAAACTGCTAAATGAAATGGAACAACCAGACACCATAGTACAGGTATAGGACCCGTTATCCAGAATGCTCGAGACCGAAGGTATTCCGGATAAGGGGTCTTTCCATAATTTGGATCTCCATAACTTAAGTCTACTAAAAAATCAATAAAACACTAATTAATCCCAATAGGACTGTTTTGCATCAAATAAGGATTATTTATATCTTAGTTGGGATCAAGTACAGGTACTGTTTTATTATTACAGAGAAAAGGGAATTATTTAACCATGAAATAAACCCAATAGGGCTGTTCTGCCCCCAATAAGGGGTAATTATATCTTAGTTGGGATCAAGTACAGGTACTGTTTTATTATTACAGAGAAAAGGGGATCATTTAACCATGAAATAAACCCAATAGGGCTGTTCTGCCCCCAATAAGGGGTAATTATATCTTAGTTGGGATCAAGTACAGGTACTGTTTTATTATTACAGAGAAAAGGGAATCATTTAACCATGAAATAAACCCAATAGGGCTGTTCTGCCCCCAATAAGGGGTAATTATATCTTAGTTGGGATCAAGTACAGGTACTGTTTTATTATTACAGAGAAAAGGGAATCATTTAACCATGAAATAAACCCAATAGGGCTGTTCTGCCCCCAATAAGGGGTAATTATATCTTAGTTGGGATCAAGTACAGGTACTGTTTTATTATTACAGAGAAAAGGGAATCATTTAACCATTAAATAAACCCAATAGGCCTGTTCTGCCCCCAATAAGGGGTAATTATATCTTAGTTGGGATCAAGTACAGGTACTGTTTTATTATTACAGAGAAAAGGGAATCATTTAACCATGAAATAAACCCAATAGGGCTGTTCTGCCCCCAATAAGGGGTAATTATATCTTAGTTGGGATCAAGTACAGGTACTGTTTTATTATTACAGAGAAAAGGGAATCATTTAACCATTAAATAAACCCAATAGGGCTGTTCTGCCCCAATAAGGGGTAATTATATCTTAGTTGGGATCAAGTACAGGTACTGTTTTATTATTACAGAGAAAAGGGAATCATTTAACCATTACAAAAAACCCAATAGGGCTGTTCTGCATCAAATAAGGATTATTTATATCTTAGTTGGGATCAAGTACAATGAACTGTTTTATTTTTACAGAGATAAAGGAAATCAGTTTTAAAATTCTAAATTATTTGATTAAAATGGAGTCTATGGGAGACAGGCTTTCCGTAATTCGGAGCTTTCTGGATAATGGGTTTCCGGATAAGGGATCCCAAACCTGTATAATGGACTGAGGGTACTAGTTGTTATTACTTCTTGCAGGTATTAATGCAGGTATTGACAAGGATATTAGAGTCCGCACTCATATTGTCAGTTTGTGATTCTTGTTTTAGCCCCTCCTCCCTGCCACAAAGGAGAAAATCATCTGTTTTGCAGCTGTATTTCAGCATATAACAAGTCTCTTTAACAAATATTGATTCGGAAACCAGTTCCCTTTAACTACACCGTACCCTTTCACCTTCTTCCTACAAAGGTCAAAACAACATAGGCCAATAAAAGCAATGCATGCCTATACGTGGTATATGGGGAGGGTTTTTATTTATTATTTTTTAAAATGATTGGTTATATAGACACAGGCTCTCATTTGCCTATATATAGTTACGGAACCAGTCCTGAAGTCAATTCTGACCTGGGCTACTAATAATATACACCATGTTATACAATAAGTAGCCAAGGACCATAGTTTTCAAGCTCTAATGGGGCAGAGGGCCGGATGTAAAATACCTGTAAAGCACTGTGCACATTTGCTGCTGCTGTATAAAAGAAAGAAATTTGTGGTGACATTTGCCAATTAAACTAAAATTACATTTAACATGACCGACCAGTTCAACCTCGGCCCAGTTTACCCCCAGCTGCTCTCTAGGTTTATTAACTCCCGCTTCCAAACCAAAATCTGTTACAAAGCCCCACACAACACAGAAACCCCTAATATCCCTATCCCTGTAATCTGTTCCTTCAAAACAGTAGGAATAAATCCCATGTTTATATGCTGAAATCCAGCTGCAAAACAGTTCTACTCTTTCTGCATCAATTGAAATCCTGGCAGGGGAGGAGGGACTAAAACACTGATGTTACAAATTGTAACAACTTCTCCCCAGCTTACAGCCAGCATGCAGGAACTACATAACCCACAATGCATTGTACTGGGATGTTCCTTTCCTTATTGACATCACGTGTGCAGCAGGGAATTGTGGGATTGGGAGGAAGCAGGCTGAAGGCTGGGGACAGGCGACTACTGTTACAGTTTATTTGAGTCACAAAGTAGGCAGCCGGATTAGCAGGGGAACAAGGGGCGGGGCTTAGGGGACAGGGGGCGGGGCTTAGGGAACTGTTCCAAACTATATTATTACATTAAACATCATGAAAAGGCTGCATATTTTTCAATTGATGTATATTGCAAAGTTGCTTGAAATGATGTTTCCTTGTGTTGTGTTTGGGTTGAGTTCCCCTTTAGCTTGTTGTTTTCGTTTCCCAACACATACATTTTTGGTGGGGATGGCCTTTTTCCCCTCAGCGCTACGTAATGGCTTCCTCCCATTCTATTCCTGACTATTCATGTTCTTGCCCCCCCTCCCCCCCCTGCAGGGTATAATAAACCTGTGAGTCACATGACGTGAGCCTCTAATGCTGAAATGATTATTAGTGGATATTATAGCTTTTCACAGCTGGTGCCTATTTAAGTGGAAATGCCACAACTGGCTACCTGCCCCCGTTCACCATCAAAGCTTTGAAACAAAGGGAAAGTCTCTCCTCCGGTGGCGCTTGCATTGTTTTTGCATTTACAACCTGTTTATTGTATTGCCACGTACAGCACTGGAGCCACCGGGCTGTGAAATGGGTTTTCAATTATTAAAGAAAGAAGCAGCGGCTCTGAAAATATTCCCGAGCCCCTTGTGTGTTTCTAAATAGACTCCTCTCGCATGTTGTTTTTCCCTGCAAAGAAAGCTCATTAGATAATTAAGGGCTGGACTGGTTTATTAACCTCTTTCTGCCCCTAAATGCACACAGAGTACTAATGCCTCTTTATACCATAGCCTGATTCCTATATCAGCCGCAGCGCTCCCTTCCCATAGACGTAAATGGAACCGCAGTGAGAGAGACACCTACAGATCTCCGCTGAGCAATCAGCTACTTACTGTAATGAGAGTCGCTGCTCTATGCCTTAGTCTATTAAAGGGAAACTATACCCCCCCCAAACAATGTAGGTCTCTATAGAAATACATTGCATTAACAGCTCATATGTAAAACCCTGCTTCATCTAAATAAACCATTTTCATAGGTCACTTAATATAAGGTATCTGTGCAGCTGTAGGAGACAGTAGGATACCGCTAAGAGCGACATATACTTAAGTAATGACTGCAGGGTTGCCAGTTGGGCTACTGTCTCACTTTGAACACTATCTTGCCCTACTGCTGCTTTTTGTCCTACTGCCACCATCTGTTCCTACTGACAATATCTTGCCTTATTCTCACCATCTTGTTCTCCTCTTGCCTTCTTGTCCTACTTTCGCTATCTTCCCCCAGTCAAACTAGCTCGCCTTACTGACTCCATCTTGCCCTGCTGTCACCATCCTGCTCTTGCCTATCAGCCCTACTGTCACTTTCTTACTCTACTAATGCCATCTTGCTCTCCTCTTGCCCATCTGTCCTACTGTCACTTTCTTACCCTACTGTCACCATCTTGTTCTCCTCTTGCCTATCTGTCCTACTGTTACTTTCTTACCCTACTGTCACCATCTTGTTCTCCTCTTGCCTATCTGTCCTACTGTTACTTTCTTACCCTACTGTCACCATCTTGTTCTCCTCTTGCCTATCTGTCCTACTGTCACTTTCTTACCCTACTGTCACCATCTTGTTCTCCTCTTGCCTATCTGTCCTACTGTTACTTTCTTACCCTACTGTCACCATCTTTCTCTCCTCTTGCCTATCTGTCCTACTGTCACTTTCTTACCCTACTGTCACCATCTTTCTCTCCTCTTGCCTATCTGTCCTACTGTCACTTTCTTACCTTACTGTCACCATCTTTCTCTCCTCTTGCCTATCTGTCCTACTGTCACTTTCTTACCCTACTGACGCCATTTTGGTCTCCTATTACCTTCTTGTCCTATTGTCTAGGGTTACCAGATCACTTGAAAATTCAGGGTCACATCTAGAAAATCCAGCTGGAAGGGCTGCACTGATTGTAATATAATTTAGATGCAATCAGTGCTGCCTTGCCTTTAAGAAGTGTCCATGAATTTTTAAGTGACTTGGTCTTTTCCTACTTTCACCTTCTTTCTCTTTGGACACTTCCTGCCCTGTTGTTTCTTGTCCTACTTTCACCATCTTTTCCTACTGACACCTTCTTGTTGGTATTTTGTCCTGTGAGCTCCATCTTTCATTGCTGTCACCTACTTGCTCTTCTCTTGCTTTCTTGTCGTACTGTCACCATCTTATCCTAATGCCTTACCTGACTCTGTCTTGCCCTACCACCACCTTCTCAGTCTTCTGAGATCATCTTGCCCTACTATTTCTTTTTGTCCTACTGTCACCATCTTACTTATTGCTACTTATTGCTACCGTCAGTTGCTATCTTGTCCTGTTGGCACCATCCCGCCCTACTTCCATCATCTTACACTCATCTTGCCTTCCTGTCCTACTGTCACCATCTTACTCTACTGATAGCGTCAGTTGCTATCTTGTCCTGTTGGCACCATCCCACCCTACTTCCATCATCTTACTCTCATCTTGCCTTGCCTTGTCCTACTGTCACCATCTTACCCTCCTGACACCATCTTACCCTAATGCCTTACCTGGCACCAACTTGCCCTATTGTCATCATCTTGCTCTCCTGTTGCCTTCTTGTCCTAGTCATCATCTTTCCCTACTGAAACCATCTTGCCTTACTGACACCATCTTCCCTTACTGAAACAATCTTGCCTTACTGACACCATCTTGCCTTACTGAAACAATCTTGCCTTACTGACACCATCTTGCCTTACTGAAACAATCTTGCCTTACTGACACCATCTTGCCTTACTGAAACCATCTTGCCTTACTGAAACCATCTTGCCTTACTGACACCATCTTGCCTTACTGAAACCATCTTGCCTTACTGACACCATCTTGCCTTACTGAAACCATCTTGCCTTACTGACACCATCTTGCCTTACTGAAACCATCTTGCCTTACTGACACCATCTTGCCTTACTGACCATTGCCTACGAACATCTTGCCTTACTGAACACCATCTTGCCTTACTGACACCATCTTGCCTTACTGAAACCATCTTGCCTTACTGACACATCTTCCTTACTGAAACAATCTTGCCTTACTGACACCATCTTGCCTTACTGAAAACCATCTTGCCTTACTGACACCATCTTGCCTTACTGACACCATCTTGCCTTACTGACACCATTTCCCTTCTGAACCATCTTGCCTTACTGACACCATCTTGCCTTACTGACACCATCTTGCCTTACTGACACCATCTTGCCTTACTGAAACAATCTTGCCTTACTGACACCATCTTGCCTTACTGACACCATCTTGCCTTACTGAAACAATCTTGCCTTACTGACACCATCTTGCCTTACTGAAACCATCTTGCCTTACTGACACCATCTTGCCTTACTGACACCATCTTGCCTTACTGACACCATCTTTCCTTACTGACACCATCTTGCCTTACTGACACCATCATGCTTACTGGCACCATCTTGCCTTACTGACACCATCTTGCCTTACTGACACCATCTTGCCTTACTGACCATCATGCACTACTGTTGCCTATTTAGTCTTGCTGATTGCTACCATCTTGCTGTACTAATCGGGTCCCTGGGCAGACACCACTTAGGACATCTTTACGTTCTTGACACAGTCATTGGGTTCACAGTGAGAGGTTCACCCATGGAGCTTTTGCTTTTCATTTTCATGCTACCGAGGCTCAGTGAGTTTGATACCCACATTCTCGGTTCCTTTTAATTCCGAAGGACATCTGGTGGACCCGGCTTTGGAATTTACAGTGCTACGGATTAGCACTCTGCTTCGGTATGATTGAGTTCAGGCACCATGTCAGCTTAACAGCACTCATATTTCCAATTTAATTAAAAGCTAAAGGAGGCCGGCTAGCGTGCTGGCTAGGGTTTCTCCTGTGCAACACTGAGATTAATTATAGAGCTACTTTGATCATCAGAGTTTAGCCTTATTTAACTAAATGGTGAGCATTTCATGGTTAAAGGTTGTTTTTTAGTGGATATAGGATGGATTTATATTAATCATAGTCCTTGTGCAAGTGATAGGCAGCTAAAGAGAGGGGGCTGCTTCCTTAATGGAGATATAAATTGCTGTTTTACTCTGACTTTTGTATTTTGAAGAGTTTATTCATTATTTTTAATTACCAATCTGGTTGTACAGTGTTATATCAAAGGTCTTTTTCCATCATCTGTTTTGTATCATAATTATGTTTGTATGGACTACGTTGTATATGTCCATCATATGCTTTTTTTTAAAGGGGAAGTTAACATTACAGAAGGACTAATACTAAGCATTTTTTTATCATTTTCTTTATTATTTATCTTGAAAAGGTTTGAAATTATTAGCTTTTCTATTATTCCCACTTTCAATCTGTCCTGACCCAAGCAACCAGAAAACAGATTGGCTGAAAATTCAGTTTTATGGTTTAGTATTATTTTCTTTGTTTTTGTTTTTTATGGTTTGCCTTATTTTTTAAATTTTTATTCTTTAAGTCTCATTTTTACATTTTTCTTTGTTTAACCCCCATTTTTTATGCTTATTTTTAATTTTTATTATTTAGCTTTATAATTTTTTTTATTTTTCTTAACCCTACGTTATTGCACAAGTTTCATTCACTCTCAATTTTTGTAATAATTTTAATTAGTTTTAGACCCTTTATCTTGATTCTGACTTTCAAACTGCTGCCAGGTTCCTAGGGTAATAAGCCCTAACAACCACGTAGCAGTTGAGCGTATGAGACGTTTACCATAGCTCAATGTTAACCAAAGAACAAGGAATTTATTATTTATGTCACAATGGACTTAATTGAGATCCAGTAGAATTAAGTCTGTGACTGTACTACCCACAAGGGTTTAAATGCTGGGGAATTCCCTACCAGTCATTTGAACTGAAGAAGCCACTCGGATGAGTGGTGAAACGTTTTCAAGAAAAATTCCAGTTGTTTTAGACTTAATTCTACTTGATCAGCGGTTCTCAACCTGTGGGTCGGGACAGGGGTCGCCTAAGACCATGGGAAAACACATATTTCCGATTGTCTTAGGAATAATTTATGGTTGGGGGTCACCACAACATGAGGAACTGTATTAAAGGGTCTCGGCATTAGGGAGGTTGGGAACCACTGTACTAGATACTGTATATAATGACACGGATGAATGAGAATCTTCATAGACATACGTAATTGAGAATTCATAATCTGGGTCAGTTCTTTGCACCAGAAAACATGAGAAAACACGAGAAAAGTGAGAAACTGGAGAATTCCCATTTGTGAGGTCAAGTGAGGAAAATCAAGAACGTTTGTAGGTTCTTGATTTTCCTGTTTGTAGGTTCTTTTTGTACCTGTTGCTACAGATGTAGCGAACTAATTTGTGCGAACATCGGGTGTTCGCAAGTTTGCAAACTTTTTCGTGTATGTTCGCAATTTGGGTTCGCGTGGCGTTTTTCTGCTGTGTTTTTTCTCGGCCTAAAAACGCCACACAAGCCACACATGGCGTTTTTCAGCAAATCCCGTTTCCATGGTGCTAATAGTGCGAAATAGCAAAAAACGCCGCGTATTTCCGCTAGGTCTGCCAACTGCCTTTGCCTTTACACAACGCTGTGCCAACAAAGTATTTTTCAGAGAAATTTTTGCCCTTGATCCCCCTCCTGCATGCCACTGTCCAGGTCGTGGCACCCTTTCAACAACTTTAAAATCAGTTTTCTGGCCAGAAATGGCTTTTCTAGGTTTTAAAGTTCGCCTTCCCATTGAAGTCTATGGGGTTCGCAAAGTTCGCGAATATTCGCGCTTTTTGGCGTAAGTTCGCGAACGCGTTCGCAAACTTTTTTTTTGAGGTTCGCTACATCTCTACCTGTTGCTCTTTTATCCTCAGTCAGTTAATTTGCACCGCCGTACTGTGTCACGCTGTATTGCTGATAGAGACATACTGTATTTGTAAAGTGAAATAAAGTAATAAAGAAATAAGCATAATGAAAACATCAGGCAAACAGCCACTCCTACTCCCCCTATTGAAATATACACTGCACCAAATGCAATTTAATTTCATATATTGGCAGTAATTATACTACAGAGTTAGCAGTTCTCCCCCCCCCCCCCCCCCCAAGGGTGCCCATCATTAGCCCAATGGCCATCTGGGCCCCCTGCCATGATGTAGAATTAAGACACCATTAACCACAAACCCCACCCACAATGTGCCCAAATCCCTCCCACTGCCAGCAAGCCCTTTTCCTTTCACACGTTATTATATTATTCACATTATTCTGTTGCTGTATAGGTTTGTTTCCCCTTAGAGAGGTGGCTTTGCATTTAGAAACTGCCTATTATATCTTTGCTATATATATATTTATAGACACGTAGCTGGGTAGTGTAGGGATGAGTTCCTCTCCCATTCTAAGGAAAGCGCAACAAAAAACATTTTAGCCTTGATGAATTCTGACGGATGTGATGGCTGGGATAATACACAATAACTGGAGATAGTAATCTCCTGGAGCAGACTTTGTCTAATTTGCTGCAACTTAGCAGGCAGCCGTCACATTTAGGGAGAGTTAACTGTCTCTTTATCATTCTCCTGTCACATATCATCCTGCTAAAAAGCTTGTATGAAAGACAGATCCAAGGGGAACTGGGAATAAGCGAAAGACAGTGAATTTCTTCATATCAAGGACACTGGAGTCACTTGATAAAGGCACTTTCATAATGTTCCCTTAGCTCCATGATTCTCCTCCTCCTACTGCCATTATATAAAGTGTGACTTGTTTTACAATATGTAGGCAGGGGTGCTAAAGTCAGAATAGGCAGGGGTGCTAAAGTCAGGAGAGGCAGGGGTGCTAAAGTCAGAATAGGCAGGGTGCTGAAGTAAGGAGAGGCAGGGTGCTGAAGTCAGGAGAGGCAGGGTGTTGGAGTCAGGAGAGGCAGGGTGCTGAAGTCAGGAGAGGCAGGGTGCTGAAGTCAGGAGAGGCAGGGTGCTGAAGTCAGGAGAGGCAGGGTGCTGAAGTCAGAATAGGCAGGGTGCTGAAGTCAGGAGAGGCAGGGTGCTGAAGGCAGGAGAGGCAGGGTGCTGAAGTCAGGAGAGGCAGGGTGCTGAAGGCAGGAGAGGCAGGGTGCTGAAGTCAGGAGAGGCAGGGTGCTGAAGTCAGGAGAGGCATGGTGCTGAAGGCAAGAGAGGCAGGGTGCTGAAGTCAGGAGAGGCAGGGTGCTGAAGTCAGGAGAAACAGGGTGCTGAGGTCAGGAGAGGCAGGGTGCTGAAGTCAGGAGAGGCAGGGTGCTGAAGTCAGGAGAAACAGGGTGCTGAAGTCAGGAGAGGCAGGGTGCTGAAGGCAAGAGAGGCAGGGTGCTGAAGTCAGGAGAGGCAGGGTGCTGAAGTCAGGAGAAACAGGGTGCTGAAGTCAGGAGAGGCAGGGTGCTGAAGTCAGGAGAGGCAGGGTGCTGAAGTCAGGAGAGGCAGGGTGCTGAAGTCAGAATAGGCAGGGTGCTGAAGTCAGGAGAGGCAGGGTGCTGAAGTCAGGAGAGGCAGGGTGCTGAAGTCAGGAGAGGCAGGGTGCTGAAGTCAGGAGAGGCAGGGTGCTGATGTCAGGAGAGGCAGGGTGCTGATGTCAGGAGAGGCAGGGTGCTGAAGGCAGGAGAGGCAGGGTGCTGATGTCAGGAGAGGCAGGGTGCTGAAGTCAGGAGAGGCAGGGTGCTGATGTCAGGAGAGGAAGGGTGCTGAAGTCAGGAGAGGCAGGGTGCTGAAGGCAGGAGAGGCAGGGTGCTGATGTCAGGAGAGGCAGGGTGCTGAAGTCAGGAGAGGCAGGGTGCTGAAGTCAGGAGAGGCAGGGTGCTGAAGTCAGGAGAGGCAGTTTGCTAAAGTCAGGAGAGGCAGGGTGCTGAAGTCAAGAGAGGCAGGGTGCTGATGTCAGGAGAGGCAGGGTGCTGATGTCAGGAGAGGAAGGGTGCTGAAGTCAGGAGAGGCAGGGTGCTGAAGGCAGGAGAGGCAGGGTGCTGATGTCAGGAGAGGAAGGGTGCTGAAGTCAGGAGAGGCAGGGTGCTGAAGTCAGGAGAGGCAGGGTGCTGAAGTCAGGAGAGGCAGGGTGCTGAAGTCAGGAGAGGCAGGGTGCTGATGTCAGGAGAGGCAGGGTGTTGGAGTCAGGAGAGGCAGGGTGCTGAAGTCAGGAGAGGCGGGGTGCTGAAGTCAGGAGAGGCAGGGTGTTGGAGTCAGGAGAGGCAGGGTGCTGAAGTCAGGAGAGGCAGGGTGCTGAAGTCAGGAGAGGCAGGGTGCTGAAGTCAAGAGAGGCAGGGTGCTGATGTCAGGAGAGGCAGGGTGCTGATGTCAGGAGAGGCAGGGTGCTGAAGGCAGGAGAGGCAGGGTGCTGATGTCAGGAGAGGCAGGGTGCTGAAGTCAGGAGAGGCAGGGTGCTGATGTCAGGAGAGGAAGGGTGCTGAAGTCAGGAGAGGCAGGGTGCTGAAGGCAGGAGAGGCAGGGTGCTGATGTCAGGAGAGGCAGGGTGCTGAAGGCAGGAGAGGCAGGGTGCTGAAGTCAGGAGAGGCAGGGTGCTGAAGTCAGGAGAGGCAGGGTGCTGAAGTCAGGAGAGGCAGTTTGCTAAAGTCAGGAGAGGCAGGGTGCTGAAGTCAAGAGAGGCAGGGTGCTGATGTCAGGAGAGGCAGGGTGCTGATGTCAGGAGAGGAAGGGTGCTGAAGTCAGGAGAGGCAGGGTGCTGAAGGCAGGAGAGGCAGGGTGCTGATGTCAGGAGAGGAAGGGTGCTGAAGTCAGGAGAGGCAGGGTGCTGAAGTCAGGAGAGGCAGGGTGCTGAAGTCAGGAGAGGCAGGGTGCTGAAGTCAGGAGAGGCAGGGTGCTGATGTCAGGAGAGGCAGGGTGTTGGAGTCAGGAGAGGCAGGGTGCTGAAGTCAGGAGAGGCGGGGTGCTGAAGTCAGGAGAGGCAGGGTGTTGGAGTCAGGAGAGGCAGGGTGCTGAAGTCAGGAGAGGCAGGGTGCTGAAGTCAGGAGAGGCAGGGTGCTGAAGTCAGGAGAGGCAGGGTGCTGAAGTCAGGAGAGGCAGGGTGCTGAAGTCAGGAGAGGCAGGGTGCTGAAGTCAGGAGAGGCAGGGTGCTGAAGTCAGGAGAGGCAGGGTGCTGAAGTCAGGAGAGGCAGGGTGCTAAAGTCAGGAGAGGCAGGGTGCTGAAGTCAGGAGAGGCAGGGTGCTGAAGTCAAGATAAGCAGGGTGCTGAAGTCAGGAGAGGCAGGGTGCTGAAGTCAGGAGAGGCAGGGTGCTGAAGTCAGGAGAGGCAGGGTGCTGAAGTCAGGAGAGGCAGGGTGCTGAAGTCAAGATAAGCAGGGTGCTGAAGTCAGGAGAGGCAGGGTGCTGAAGTCAGGAGAGCTAGATCACCTTGCATTCTCTTACAGTAAATTAATTAATTAAAATAGGAAGTTTCTTTCTTAAAGTCAACTCTAAATAGTAACATGAAATGCCAATGGCGGAAGTTACAGATGATAAGGTATATATGTATTGTATATAAGGTATATATGTATTGTATATAAGGTATATATGTATTGGCACGTTCCCCCTAAAAACCTGTTGGTGTGATGTAGACAATGGGATTCTATGACAATATTCAATTCAGTTCATTCAGCTCTGTTTGCCTAAGCATTGTCCTTACTGTACAAACCTGATCCTAATGGAATTTATTTGTATTTGTGCCCCACAGCTGGATAACCCTGATGAGCAAGCCGCCCAGATAAGACGTGAATTAGATGGCCGCCTTCAGATGGCAGATCAGATTGCAAGGGTAAGTCTACATGGTCCTTTACACTCTTAATAGAAGGTCTTCTAGGGGGACTGTGAAGAGACACCATCTTACTTACAAAATAATATATGGACTTATGACACTAACCTCAATCTGGTATCTTGAAGACAAACTAGGAGAGCGTAGGCTCGAAATGAACTGGAAGAAGTTGAGGCGTATACATATGAATCATGGTGGTGGGCCTTTAAAAAGGGAAAATAGAGAAACGCGTATTTATAGCAAACATCTGGCCTTCAGGAAATTGATTACGTGTCAGTTGAGTCTTAATTGTGGGTGAAAAAAAAGAGAAAAAAAAACCAGAAACACAACAGTGTTCCATAAATGTATGACAGCACCACAAGGCCAAAGCCTCGGATATAAATATATTTGCCTGCAGCTCTTCTCTTATAATAAAGTGGGGCCCTCTAGGTAAAATGCGTCAGGGTGGTAGTCAACACAAGGGCAACGGCGCAGCTTGGGAATCTCAGGTTTATTGATAAGAAAACAGCTGAAGGCAAAGACACCCACAGCATTTTCTTGCCGGAAGGCCTTTTCTCATAATTAAGTCCCTCTTGGTTAAATTCAGGGAGGGGGATTGTTTATCTTGGTGCTTCCCAAATGGCCACAGGGGGACTCAAAGCAGTGCATAAGGGTTCATCAGGAGGCCAGTTATAATATAAAGTGGAGCTGAATCCTTATTGATGTTTTTAAATAAACCTGGAGCTCTGCGTAAACGACCAGGTTTTCAATATATATATTACCTTTTTATACTGTGAAGTACAGGTTTGGGACCTGTTATCCAGAATGCTCAGGACCTGGGGTTTTCCCAATAAGGGATATTTTTGTAATTTGTATCTTGATACTAAAAAATAATTTAAACATTAAATAAACCCAATAGGATTCTTTTGCCTCTAATAAGGGGTAATTATATCTTAGTTGGGATCAAGTACAGGTACTGTTTTATTATTACAGAGAAAAGGGAATCATTTAACCATGAAATAAACCCAATAGGGTTGTTCTGCCCCAATAAGGGGTAATTATATCTTAGTTGGGATCAAGTACAGGTACTGTTTTATTATTACAGAGAAAAGGGAATCGTTTAACCATGAAATAAACCCAATAGGACTGTTCTGCCCCAATAAGGGGTAATTATATCTTAGTTGGGATCAAGTACAGGTACTGTTTTATTATTACAGAGAAAAGGGAATCATTTAACCATTAAATAAACCCAATAGGGCTGTTCTGCCCCAATAAGGGGTAATTATATCTTAGTTGGGATCAAGTACAGGTACTGTTTTATTATTACAGAGAAAAGGGAATCGTTTAACCATGAAATAAACCCAATAGGACTGTTCTGCCCCAATAAGGGGTAATTATATCTTAGTTGGGATCAAGTACAGGTACTGTTTTATTATTACAGAGAAAAGGGAATCATTTAACCATTAAATAAACCCAATAGGGCTGTTCTGCCCCCAATAAGGGGTAATTATATCTTAGTTGGGATCAAGTACAGGTACTGTTTTATTATTACAGAGAAAAGGGAATCATTTAACCATGAAATAAACCCAATAGGGCTGTTCTGCCCCCAATAAGGGGTAATTATATCTTAGTTGGGATCAAGTACAGGTACTGTTTTATTTTTACACAGAAAAAGGAAATCATTTTTAAAAAATTAGAATTATTTTCTTATAATGGAGTGTATGGGAGATGGCCTTTCCGTAATTCGGAACATTCTGGATAACGGGTTTCCAGATAAGGGATCCCATACCTGTATAAGTATGTGCCATATTATGCACAAGCTTCAATTAAATGATAAGAGCGGAGCCAGTAAAGTCTCTTCCACCTTCCAAAATGATAATATAGAAAATCGGCAACATTTTGTAGGTCGCACCTCGCTCAGTTAAGAACTTTTTTACTCGAAATCCACACTCAGACTTACAAAGTGTAGGTGAGCCACACAAACATGAATAAAGTTCTTTGGGGATGCTATTGGCTATTTGGTTGCCCCATTGGGGACTGATGGCCTGCAGGAGGCTCTGCTTGGGGTAAAACGGTGTCTCTGTGCTTCCAACACTTGTCTCCAAGCCCAATGGAGTGGTGAGCACCATGTTGCCCCTGAGCCACTGCTTGGGGATCACTGGTCATGGCCATCCCTTTAGACCCAAACACACCCCATTCCATTGTAAAACCTTCCATGTTTCAGGTACAAGTCTTATTCTGATCACACAAAACATGGAATATTGTAAGGTACACTCTTGGCACGGTGTCCCCAGCATCCGAGGAAATGCGTAATAATAACAAATGATGTATTACATTGTGTTATAATACGGCACAATATAGTAATTGTTCCATTTTCTTAATTGTATCTACCAGTATCCCATATGGGCTCAGTTGGGGCTGCCAAATAAGGGCGGTGATTGGCTATTTGGTAGCCTCATGTGACCTGTAGGAGGCTCTGCTTGGAGTAAAATGGTGTCTCTGTGCTTCCAAAACTTGTCTCCAAGCCAGAAACTCAAAAATGGCACCTCCTTTGAGGCCACTGGGAGCAACATCAAACTGAGTGGTGAGCAAAATGTTACCCCTGAACCACTGCTTGGGGGTCACTGGTCATGGCCATCCCTCTAGACCCAAACACACCCCATTCCATTGTAAACCTTACTCAGACTTACAAAGTGTAGGTGAGCCACACAAACATGAATAAAGTTCTTTGGGGATGCTATTGGCTATTTGGTTGCCCCATTGGGGACTGATGGCCTGCAGGAGGCTCTGCTTGGGGTAAAACGGTGTCTCTGTGCTTCCAACACTTGTCTCCAAGCCCAATGGAGTGGTGAGCACCATGTTGCCCCTGAGCCACTGCTTGGGGATCACTGGTCATGGCCATCCCTTTAGACCCAAACACACCCCATTCCATTGTAAAACCTTCCATGTTTCAGGTACAAGTCTTATTCTGATCACACAAAACATGGAATATTGTAAGGTACACTCTTGGCACGGTGTCCCCAGCATCCGAGGAAATGCGTAATAATAACAAATGATGTATTACATTGTGTTATAATTCGGAACAATATAGTAATTGTTCCATTTTCTTAATTGTATCCCATATGGGCTCAGTTGAACTCCAGCTGGAGGGCTGCAGGATGAATATTTCTGATTTATGTAACGACAAGCCTTTTGTAAAGGGGCTCTAGCCTTCCTGCATTGTCTCCTTCGTCCCTCCGGGCCTTCATACATTATGTTTCGTCAGTAGCTCTAATCTATCCTGTATTGCATTGAATGTGAATGCTGAAATTGTTTCACAATCCATAGCTATCCTATAAAGGAAGCATTAAAGGCCAGACTTCAGCAATCCATAACCCGCCATATGGCACTGCTTCTGAGCAAACTAAATTTAGATGTGACCTTTGTCGGCAGCGCATCCCTTTATGCAGAGCACTTAATCTTCTCATCCAACTGGGATTAACCCAGAGGCAATTTGCAAGATGGCAGCCTGCACTGCCATTAAGAATCAAAGATCTCTTTCGATCAGATAAACGCAGCGTATTTATTAGAGCTGCACGTGACTTCTTCCATGAAATGCAATCTTTACGGCCTTCTGTGGTTAATTCAACTTGTGGATGATCTTAAAAAATACTAAAAGACCTTGGAATCGTAAAAAAATATGTTTGTAAATAAAACTGGAATCGTAAGTTAATTGTTCAAACTTAGTCCTATGTATGTATAAAGCTGGTTTTATATCCCTCTGCCATTTAAACTTTTATTCTTGAACCAACAAATGTATCAGTTATAAGCAGAGCTTAGTGATGCAATTTCTGTCACATGACTCACTAAAACTTGTATATTACAATAAATAATAACCCCCTGTTATAAAATATGAGGATATTAGAAGTCACCGAGGAGTTCCATGACAATGTAAAAGCACAAGGTTGAAGGCCTTGTGCTTTTATATGGTCATGGAACTCCTCTGTGACTTATTATATCCCTATATGTTACAATAGGGGGTACTTTATTCACTATATATTATAAGGAACTCCTCGGGGGCTTATAATATCCCTATATGTTACAATAGGGGGCACTTTATTCACTATATATTATAAGGAACTCCTCGGGGGCTTATAATATCCCTATATGTTACAATAGGGGGTACTTTATTCACTATATATTATAAGGAACCCTTTGGGGGCTTATAATATCCCTATATGTTTTAATAGGGGGTACTTTATTCACTATATATTATAAGGAACTCCTCGGGGGCTTATAATATCCCTATATGTTACAATAGGGGGCACTTTATTCACTATATATTATAAGGAACTCCTCTGTGATGTATAATATCCCTATATGTTACAATAGGGGGCACTTTATTCACTATATATTATAAGGAACCCCTCGGGGACTTATAATATCCCTATATGTTACAATAGGGGGCACTTTATTCACTATATATTATAAGGAACTCCTCTGTGACTTATAATATCCCTATATGTTACAATAGGGGGTACTTTATTCACTATATATTATAAGGAACCCCTCGGGGACTTATAATATCCCTATATGTTACAATAGGGGGCACTTTATTCACTATATATTATAAGGAACTCCTCTGTGACTTATAATATCCCTATATGTTACAATAGGGGGTACTTTATTCACTATATATTATAAGGAACTCCTCTGTGACTTATAATATCCCTATATGTTACAATAGGGGGTACTTTATTCACTATATATTATAAGGAACTCCTCGGGGGCTTATAATATCCCTATATGTTACAATAGGGGGTACTTTATTCACTATATATTATAAGGAACTCCTCTGTGACGTATAATATCCCTATATGTTACAATAGGGGGCACTTTATTCACTATATATTATAAGGAACCCCTCAGGGACTTATAATATCCCTATATGTTACAATAGGGGGCACTTTATTCACTATATATTATAAGGAACCCCTCAGGGACTTATAATATCCCTATATGTTACAATAGGGGGCACTTTATTCACTATATATTATAAGGAACTCCTCGGGGGCTTATAATATCCCTATATGTTTTAATAGGGGGTACTTTGTTCACTATATATTATAAGGAACCCCTCGGGGATTTATAATATCCCTATATGTTACAATAGGGGGCACTTTATTCACTATATATTATAAGGAACTCCTCTGTGACTTATAATATCCCTATATGTTACAATAGGGGGTACTTTATTCACTATATATTATAAGGAACTCCTCTGTGACTTATAATATCCCTATATGTTACAATAGGGGGTACTTTATTCACTATATATTATAAGGAACTCCTCTGTGACTTATAATATCCCTATATGTTACAATAGGGGGCACTTTATTCACTATATATTATAAGGAACTCCTCTGGGACTTATAATATCCCTATATGTTACAATAGGGGGTACTTTATTCACTATATATTATAAGGAACTCCTCTGGGGCTTATAATATCCCTATATGTTACAATAGGGGGCACTGTATTCACTATATATTATAAGGAACTCCTCTGGGGCTTATAATATCCCTATATGTTACAATAGGGGGCACTTTATTCACTATATATTATAAGGAACTCCTCGGGGGCTTATAATATCCCTATATGTTACAATAGGGGGCACTTTATTCACTATATATTATAAGGAACTCCTCGGGGGCTTATAATATCCCTATATGTTACAATAGGGGGTACTTTATTCACTATATATTATAAGGAACTCCTTAGGGGGCTTATAATATCCCTATATGTTACAATAGGGGGTACTTTATTCACTATATATTATAAGGAACTCCTTAGGGGACCTATAATATCCCTATATGTTACAATAGGGGGTACTTTATTCACTATATAAATATGCTATATCTATAAGTATAAAATATAAGTTCAATATGCCATCTTACAGTAACACCACAAGGCCCTGACATGATAGAGCTGACTGGCTAACCCCTACATACACTTTGCTGTTTGCACAGCTGTAACCACAGAGTACACAGACAGCAGTAAAATGATAAGGTAGGCAATGATCTATACAAGGCTGAGACTTTCAGGTGAAGCTGTTTTTGACACATTTCAGCTACTGCTCTGTGTTTCTGAAAGCTTCCACACAACTCTGTCTTTGTTTCATAAATAAAGCATCAGTTATGCTTAGAACCTTGTCTCAGGGTGCTGTTCTATAATAAGGTTCTGGTAAATTAAAAATTACAAAACACATGAGCACAGCCTGTAGCAGTGTGCCTTTATATGGGCACAGAACCCCCCCAGTGACTGCTAATATCCTTATCATTTACAGTAGGGGGAACATTATCCCTTATAATACATGAGTGATACTCAGAGTTCCCTGTATAACTCAGCCTGCAGCCTTGTGCCTTTATATGGGCACAGAACCCCTCAGTGACTGCTAATATCCTTATCATTTACAGTAGGGGGTACATTATCCCTTATAATACATGAGTGATACTCAGAGTTCCCTGTATAACTCAGCCTGCAGCCTTGTGCCTTTATATGGGCACAGAACCCCTCAGTGACTGCTAATATCCTTATCATTTACAGTAGGGGGTACATTATCCCTTATAATACATGAGTGATACTCAGAGTTCCCTGTATAACTCAGCCTGCAGCCTTGTGCCTTTATATGGGGGGCACAGAACCCCTCAGTGACTGCTAATATCCTTATCATTTACAGTAGGGGGTACATTATCCCTTATAATACATGAGTGATACTCAGAGTTCCCTGTATAACTCAGCCTGCAGCCTTGTGCCTTTATATGGGCACAGAGCCCCTCAGTGACTGCTAATATCCTTATCATTTACAATAGGGGGTACATTATCCCTTATAATACATGAGTGATACTCAGAGTTCCCTGTATAACTCAGCCTGCAGCCTTGTGCCTTTATATGGGCACAGAACCCCTCAGTGACTGCTAATATCCTTATCATTTACAGTAGGGGGTACACTATCCCTTATAATACATGAGTGATACTCAGAGTTCCCTGTATAACTCAGCCTGCAGCCTTGTGCCTTTATATGGGCACAGAACCCCTCAGTGACTGCTAATATCCTTATCATTTACAGTAGGGGGTACATTATTTCTTATAATACATGAGTGATACTCAGAGTTCCCTGTATAACTCAGCCTGCAGCCTTGTGCCTTTATATGGGCACAGAACCCCTCAGTGACTGCTAATATCCTTATCATTTACAGTAGGGGGTACATTATCCCTTATAATACATGAGTGATACTCAGAGTTCCCTGTATAACTCAGCCTGCAGCCTTGTGCCTTTATATGGGCACAGAACCCCTCAGTGACTGCTAATATCCTTATCATTTACAGTAGGGGGTACATTATCCCTTATAATACATGAGTGATACTCAGAGTTCCCTGTATAACTCAGCCTGCAGCCTTGTGCCTTTATATGGGCACAGAACCCCTCAGTGACTGCTAATATCCTTATCATTTACAGTAGGGGGTACATTATCCCTTATAATACATGAGTGATACTCAGAGTTCCCTGTATAACTTGTGCCAGGGGTTACTGCAGAAGTTGTAGGTAGGAAGAATAGGGGCACAGCAGAAACTGTTTTAAGATTATAGCTTTGATTGTGGTGGGGGCCCTATAGGCCAAGTTTTTTGATGGGCCCCAGGCTCCTCAGTCCAACACTGACAATTGCATTCAGCTTGCAGGTTTGAAATTCAGGCTGATCTAGTATTTTCATTACTGAATAAATAGATAGATAGATAGATAGATAGATAGATAGATAGATAGATAGATGATAGATAGAAAGATAGATAGATAGATAAATAGATAGATGATAGATAGATAGATAGATAGATAGATAAATAGATAGATAGATAGATAGATGATAGATAGATAGATAGATGATAGATAGAACGATAGATAAATAGATAGATGATAGATAGATAGATAGATAGATAGATAGATAGATAGATAGATAGATAGATAAATAGATAGATAGATAGATAGATGATAGATAGATAGATAGATAAATAGATAGATAGATAGATAGATAGATGATAGATAGATAGATAGATAGATGATAGATAGATAGATAGATAGATAGATAGATAGATAGATGATAGATGATAGATAGATAGATAGATAGATAGATAGATAGATAGATAGATGATAGATAGATAGATAGATAGATAGATGATAGATAGATAGATAGATAGATAGATAGATAGATGATAGATAGATAGATGATAGATAGATAGATGAGAGATAGATAGATAGATAGATAGATAGATAGATGATAGATGATAGATAGATAGATAGATAGATGATAGATAGATAGATAGATGATAGATAGATAGATAGATAGATAGATGATAGATAGATAGATAGATAGATAGATAGATAGATAGATAGATGATAGATAGATAGATAGATAGATAGATAGATAGATAGATATGCTGAGACAATATCAGAGTAGGTGTAAAATCTAAAATGTGTTTATCGGTGTGTCTTGATTAACTGTAATTGAACTTTAAATAAGTAATTTCATTATCATACCTTCAGCCCAATGAGATCAGCATCTGATTCGCTTGTGGAAATGGCGACACGAAGTCCAAGCATAAACAGGAGATCATCATGTTGGTCTCGCTCTAATAAATATTGATGGTTTATTTATGGCACGAGCAGGTCTACATAAATTAGATCTCATCCTTCCGAATAAGCACCTTGGAGCATGTCACAAACTGTCTCCTCCTGTCCCTTTGCATTAGCATCAAATGGGTTTTAGCAGTTTTTATTTTGGCATTTTAGGCTCTCGCAGATTGATTCTGCGTCAGGATATGAACTGGTAGCAGCTACACGTAATAGCTCCCCAATAAAGGGTTAAAGGCAACCCAAGGCCGGTCCTTGGTTTGGTTTTCATATCCAGGTGTATGGAATTTTCAAAGACCTCAAAATGGAAGGCCAGGCACAAAGTGCAAAAATTGGTTAACACCAACCACCCAACATCTTATTCCCAAACCAAGGGATAGGAGGAGACATGTTTTGTTTTATAAAAATGTATGTTCTTCTTCATAAGCCACCGCTCATCATATTGGCCATATTCAGAAAAAATGGGGGAAAAAACACAAGAAAAACACAGAAAAAACCACAAGAAAACCAGAAAGGTACCGTATATACTCGAGTATAAGCCAATCCGAATATAAGCCGAGGTACCTAATTTTACCTAAGAAAACTGGAAAAACTTATTGACTCGAGTATAAGCCTAGGGTGGGAAATGCAGCCGCTACTGCTGAGTTTTAACAAATGAAATAAATACTAATAAAATTACATTAATTGAGGCATCAAGAAAAACAGTAAACTAGCTCTGTAAGTGGAGAAGAGGGTCAACAAAAACAATATGAGTACTACCCCACGCTCATTGCACATTGGCAAACTGGCAGCAGACCCGGTCCCGGAGGGATGTAAGGGGAAATAAGTATTGCTAGTGGGAACCTAGGCCAGGGCACTGGAGGGTCTGGTTGCGGGGGGCCTAATTTGCACACAAAGGAGAGAGGGTGCTAGTCTAGAGGGACCCATGGCACCCGACTCGAGTATAAGCCGAGGGTGACTTTTTCAGCACATTTTGGGTGTTGAAAAACTAGGCTTATACTCAAGTATATGCAATAGATTAAAAAATACTAATCCAGGTATTACTGAACTATTGGTTATGCTCTGCTTCTTGTCCAATAACCCAGGGCTAAATTCCACTTTCCCACTACTTTTTGATTCATACAAAATGGCTACCCTACAAACCCTAAGCTTTGCTTATTGACCTTCCATGTATGTATATCACTGTATCAGCCCCCAAGAACATCAAAATGCCTAAAATAATAAATGAAAGTGAACGAAGGCTTGTGAAACCAATGTCTTCCATACACCCTACAGCTGGGTGCTGCTTTATATCTAGGGCACATTAGGAAGACATGAGCACCACTGTAACCATTACTGACCTATTACAATGCAAGATCATTCACTCTTAACACTTACTCTTACTTGTAGGAACGCAAATTTCCAAAATTTGTCTCCAAAGAAATGGAGAACATGTACATCGAGGAGCTGAAGTCTTCTGTGAATCTCCTCATGGCAAATCTGGAGAGCATGCCCGTGTCTAAAGGGGGCTCGGAATTTAAACTGCAGAAGCTGAAGCGCAGCCACAACACGTCCATCATTGACATGGGGGAAGAGAATGAGAACCAACTGTCCAAGTCGGACGTTGTCCTGGCTTTTAGCTTAGAGGTAAGTGATACAGGGGTCACAAACACAGGGCAAGAGAGTGGGTCTTCGCAGAGCAGCAGTTGTAGGTAGAAAGAATGGAGGTGTGTTAGGGAAAGGGTGGCAGGGCAGCATGGCTGGCAGTAGGGCAAGTAGGTGACTGTCTGGCAGAATGGCTGACTTTAGGGTAAGACTAGGGTGAATAGGCTGATGACAAGGAAAGATGCTGATGTTGCAAAAAGTTGTACTTTTAAAACAATTGAAGAGCCACAGGCTACATTGTTACTGATATCTGTTACTTTCTCCATCTTGCCATACCAACACGCCCTACTATTGCCATCTGTCACGCTATCACCATCTTGCCGTACCATTGCCAATTTGCCTAACTGTAACCATCCTATCATACCATCATCACCTTGCCTTATACTTGCTATCCTGTCATACCAACTTGCCTTACCCATGCCAGCCTGTCATACCATCATCCCAGTCTTGCCTTACTCTTGCCATCGTATCCTACCATCACCATCTTGCCTTACTGTCACAATAGGTTTAGCAGTTTGACTTTCTGCAAAGAAGAAGGAAAGGTAAAAACTAATTAAGCTGTATCATAAAGGTCTATGTAAATACAGCCATAAGCAGAAAAGTTGCACTGAGTTCTCTATCAAAACAAACACAGGATTTCTTGTCTTCTTTTGTATAAACACGTTCTTCTGTGTCAGACTTCCTGCTCTCAGAAAAATCCTTCAGGGTCACAAGTCTGCTCAGTTTGCTCCTCTCCCCCTCCCTTGTCCTCCTCCCCCTCCCATCAGATGTTTCTCCCTTTGCCATCAGAATTTGTTCCCCCTCCAATCTGTGTAATGTTAGCCACTACTGAGACCAAGCTAAAATGGCAGCTGCTATCTTAAGCAAACACAGGGAGCTTCTAGGGCTGGTTACTCAGGTATGGTAAAGCTTTCTGCAGAATAAATAAAGCGTTCTAGCTTGCACTATTGTGACTAATTTTACTGCCTTAATATCACCATAGGTTTGGCAGTTTGACTTTCTATAAGTCATGCCTTACTCATGCCATCTTGTCCTACTGTCACCATCTTGCCTTACTGTCACCATAGGTTTGGCAGTTTGACTTTCTATAAGTCTTGCCTTATTCATGCCATCTTATCCTACCATCACCATCTTGCCTTAATGTCACCATAGGTTTGGCAGTTTGATTTTCTATAAGTCTTGCCTTATTCATGCCATCTTGTCCTACTGTCACCATCTTGCCTTAATGTCTCCATAGGTTTGGCAGTTTGACTTTCTATAAGTCTTGCCTTACTCATGCCATCTTATCCTACCATTGCTATCTTGCCTTAATGTCACCATAGGTTTGGCACTTATAAATGATTGGTGCCCACTAAGCGCATTTTACTTTGAGCTTCTCCACATGTAAAGATGGACCTTGGATTGGTTAATCTCACTAGAAGTGTCTGACTGGGGGCCAAAAGTACAAAATGTTTTAATCTTATGAGAACTATTTAGCTGATTAGCAAGCTGGAAGCATTCAGCATAAGGGGGATCCAATGTGATTGGCACGGATACCATTGTATATTCCACTCTTTTGCTTTTATAATATGAAATAAATTCTGGCAGGAGATGGCAATTCACAAATTGAAGACTGGGCAGTGGGACTTGTGCTGCTTTGCAAAAAGGAAACTTATACAATCAAGTGAAGGGCAGAAAGTACATTTCCCCAGGGCTTCTATATTACAGGGGCCCCTAGGGGGAATATGTTGATAACAGCCAAAGGCAGATGCTGATTGGTTGGCTGTTTCTTAGGTGTTCTGCTGGTAAGTTAATACGGATTAGTAAAAGATAATTCTGTTTTTCTGTTTTTACCCTTCAGGTTGTAATAATGGAAGTCCAAGGCTTAAAATCATTAGCCCCAAATCGCATTGTTTATTGTACCATGGAAGTAGAAGGAGGGGAAAAACTTCAAACCGACCAAGCGGAAGCTTCCAAACCCATGTGAGTTTGCTTGAATAGTAAAATCACTAAATGTGCCATATTTCTTAATATTTCATATTTCTTTCATACTTCCTAATCAGCAATTAGATTTGACCTGCAAGTTAGAAAACGAAAGCAAAGATCTGATTGGTTGCTTTGGGCAACATCACCGGTGATGTTGGTTTACACACTATAATATATATGCCCCCTAAGTTTCTAGATATTCTAATGCTGTGATTGGCTGCAGTCAGGGTTGCAGTGTTCCGTAAGCAATCCAGGCAGCCCAGTCAGTAACTTGCATTTATTAGAACTGTCCCTGATGTTTCCAGTGATCTAATAACTATACATAAGGGGACTTAGCAACAAGCAGGGATGTTGGTTTCCAGGGGAGGCAGATTTATTAGCAATTTTAGAAATCCAGTCTATGGACAAGCTTTTGTAATGACCAGGGGGTGGGGGCTCTGCACGTACCCCCGGTTGTAGCACATCAGGATAAGCCTTTCCAGCTTTGCAATCACTTTGATAATATATCTCCGATGGCAGATTCCCTCTCAGCTTAATACGATGGATAAGAGCGGGGAGATAAGCTCAAGCCGCACGATCTCCCCTATCATTTACTGCGCAGAGCGGTTGGTTATATAAATGGCCTTGTTGACATTTGGAAGGGATAATAAAGGCTGCGCTTTATTTCAGAGCATATTTCCCAATATAATCTTGTACAAACAAAAGCTGCGCTCCCAATTAGCGTGAAGTTTATTAATGACACCATGTTTTCTTTTGCCAAAGGTTAACTTACCTTTATGTAATTAAAGTCATGTGAGTAATTGGGATTAATTTGCAGCTTTCTGGTCGGCCTTTACAGTAGATAGTCCCAAGAAAGGGCAAGGTACTGTTTTGCCACCTAGTGGGGGGGGGGGGGGGGGCAAGGGATTTCTGTTAGGCAGGTCCAGGGTCAGACCAAGCCGACTGGACACTGGAAAAAACCTTCTGGGCCCCGCCCACCCAGACCTTACCTGCCACTCCCACTGTCGCTGTTGCCCTCCCTCCCCCGATCATGGTGAAGGATAAGGGGAGGGGCTGGCGTTGGGTTAGTGGGCAATCAGGAGGGGTGTGGGGTCCCCTGGACTAAGAAGATTCTGCCCCAAGCACCTATTAGGCAAGATTCTGCCTTCACAAAGGCACATAAACTGGTTTATAAGCTTAGTCTAAAGCGGCCGGGTCCGTGTAGGGCCAAGATTAGCAAATGTAAAACTTCCACTTGACTACAGAAGGCAGATAGGGACACAATGATAGCCTAGTGGAGTAATGTAATAAGAGTTGGCACCAGGTCTAGTAACCCAGGGCAACCAATCCACAAGTGAAACCTCTCTGAAAGTAAATATCTGATTGCTGTGGGCCACTAGGCACAAACTTTGCTCTATATATATATATATATATAATATTGGTTATATGTATACACACACACACCAGGGACCTTTGGGTCTCAGGCTGTGATACACAATGGAACATTCTATCCATGTAGTGTTTTTCCACAGAGACATCCTCCGAAATCTAATTTCCAACTGGCACTTCCATCAGCAAATCCCCACGACCTGTAGTTTATCTGCTCCTGCCCAGGCATGATGTGCGCCGATGTGACAGGTCCCCGGGCGGGTAATAGACTGACCCCATTACACTTGTAATTGTGCTTTGGCGCAATCTCCAGACAACTCGCCATAGTTCCGCTGTGGGAACGAACAGATAAAGATGCAGTTTAGCTTATAGAAGAAAAAGCATCTCATATCCACAGCTGTTCTATACTAGGGGTCCAATCAGAGGGAGCGGCCCTAGGTCCTGAACACTGTGGGGCCACAAAAAGCAGCAGTTGTTACCCATTATACAGAAAGTTCCAATTTATGGAAAGGCCATCTCCCATAGACTCTTTTATAAGCAAATAATTCGAATTTTTAAAAATTATTCCCCTTTTCTCTATAATAATAAAACAGCACCTGTACTTGATCCCAACTAAGATATAATTACCCCTTATTGGGGGCAGAACAGCCCTATTGGGTTTATTTAATGGTTAAATGATTCCCTTTTCTCTGTAATAATAAAACAGTACCTGTACTTGATCCCAACTAAGATATAATTACCCCTTATTGGGGCAGAACAGCCCTATTGGGTTTATTTAATCTTTAAATACTTTTTAGTAGGCTTTAGGTATGGAGATTCAAATAGCAGAAAGTCCCCGTATTTGGAAAACCCCAGGACCTGAGAATTCTGGATGACAGGTCCCATATCTGTATAATGTGTAGGGTTTATAAAGCAGAGCCTTACTGAGTGTGTACAATGGTAGGTCTCATTAAGCATAGGCAAGAAAGAGTTAATGATGGCAAAAAATACAACTATTTTCTATATCATGAGTATTTCATTATTTGCCTGCAGGTGTGTGAACCCCGTGTCACTGTTCTGGGGGTGTAATTACATATTTTAAATTCTATCCCCTTCCCCCCCAGTCATATAATTGAAATAAAGGCAATTATATTAAATAAAAATAAAGATTTGTGTTTGTGATTGGACCATGAATGAGTACTGAAAACTCACCCTCGGGTTTATATTCGGAAATGGTAAGACAATAGGAACCATTAGAGCCAGAGAGAAGGAAAAGGAAATTGCTACGTGTTATTATTGGACTTTAAAGTGCTCTCAGAAGTTGATAGAGAAAGGAATAGCACAGAGAGTGGTAGGGTTAGAGCCCTTGTGATATGTAATTATGGGAATAAAGTGCGGTGGCAACAGAAACAGATCTTGGCAAGAAAGAGACGTCACACTGAGTGCAGGGAAAGGGTCCAAGAGATCTGCGGCCCTCCAGTTCATAGACATTGGCTGAGGGTTGCTGGGAGTCTGGGGAAACAGCAGGTTTGGCTGGAAATCAGTCAATATGAGTAGAGAGGTCCAACCACAGCTCCCAGCTTCCTAGCATTGCCGGGAGATGGGTGCCATTTGTAAGGGGTAAATTAAACTCCCATACAACATATTGGAACCCAATGGAGAATGACCTCGAACAGAGACCTTCTCATGTCTAATCTAGAAATCCATTCACTTTAATGTTATTGGGGGAAAACCAGTCCTATTGGGTTTATTTAATGGTTAAATGATTCCCTTTTCTCTGTAATAATAAAACAGTACCTGTACTTGATCCCAACTAAGATATAATTACCCCTTATTGGGGCAGAACAGCCCTATTGGGTTTATTTAATGGTTAAATGATTCCCTTTTCTCTGTAATAATAAAACAGAACCTGTACTTGATCCCAACTAAGATATAATTACCCCTTATTGGGGCAGAACAGCCCTATTGGGTTTATTTAATGGTTAAATGATTCCCTTTTCTCTGTAATAATAAAACAGAACCTGTACTTGATCCCAACTAAGATATAATTACCCCTTATTGGGGCAGAACAGCCCTATTGGGTTTATTTAATGGTTAAATGATTCCCTTTTCTCTGTAATAATAAAACAGAACCTGTACTTGATCCCAACTAAGATATAATTACCCCTTATTGGGGCAGAACAGCCCTATTGGGTTTATTTAATGGTTAAATGATTCCCTTTTCTCTGTAATAATAAAACAGAACCTGTACTTGATCCCAACTAAGATATAATTACCCCTTATTGGGGCAGAACAGCCCTATTGGGTTTATTTAATGGTTAAATGATTCCCTTTTCTCTGTAATAATAAAACAGTACCTGTACTTGATCCCAACTAAGATATAATTACCCCTTATTGGGGCAGAACAGCCCTGTTGGGTTTATTTCATGGTTAAATGATTCCCTTTTCTCAGTAATAATAAAACAGTACCTGTACTTGATCCCAACTAAGATATAATTACCCCTTATTGGGGGCAGAACAGCCCTATTGGGTTTATTTAATGGTTAAATGATTCCCTTTTCTCTGTAATAATAAAACAGTACCTGTACTTGATCCCAACTAAGATATAATTACCCCTTATTGGGGGCAGAACAGTCCTATTGGGTTTATTTAATGGTTAAATGATTTCCCTTTTCTCTGTAATAATAAAACAGTACCTGTACTTGATCCCAACTAAGATATAATTACCCCTTATTGGGGCAGAACAGCCCTATTGGGTTTATTTCATGGTTAAATGATTCCCTTTTCTCTGTAATAATAAAACAGTACCAGTACTTGATCCCAACTAAGATATAATTACCCCTTATTGGGGGCAGAACAGCCCTATTGGGTTTATTTAATGTTTAATTTATTTTTTAGTAGACTTAAGGTATGGAGATACAAATTACATAAAGATCTGAAAAACCCCTGGTCCCAAGCATTCTGGATAACAGGTCCAATACCTGTAATACCAAACAACTAATTGGCCCAAAACAGAACAACTAAAGCCCCAAATTGCCAGTAGTTTCATGTTTTGCCATTGTCATTCATGGCCAAAGGTAAAGAAGCTGTGTAGCACTGAATGCAATTCAGAACAATCTTTAAAAGGAGTAAATAGAAATTTGTATTAATTGTATTTATTGCATGCCATGGTTTAATGTACAAGGCAATTCCCTAAATTGCTCACTAGATGGCAGAAAGTTAGCCTTTGGCCCGGCACTGGCACTGTGATTGGGCCTGGTTAGGATTGTGATGGAAGGATCAAGCAGAAGGGAAAGACCAGAGGCCGGAAGTCTATAAATGGGCCACTTTGGCTTGAGAAGTGTAAATAATAAGACTGAGGATATACAGACCCAGTGCAACTCCCAGACCCCTGTATTCATGGGCTCTGATGGCAACAACCTGGTGCAGTTGAAGGGAGCCTGAGGGGGTTGTATTATTTTGTTTTTCCACCATACTGTTAGAAAGACTTTCGTATATGATGTGAATATACCATAGGCTAGGCCTCAGCTTGGGAATGGATCCATACTCAGCGATGTAAGAGCACAAGATGGCCACTAGGTGGCGCTAACAGTGCATATTTTGCCTTAATTTCAAGAAGTAGTACGCAGCACTGTCTGAGCAACAATCTCTAGTAAATTACAGTTACATCACAGCAAGAACAATATTACTCAGGGCTGTTCTACATGGGAGGGAATAGAACTTTGCAGTCCATGTTCTGCCCCACAAGTAGTAGGACTGGTGGGGAGATCTACTAAGAAAAAGAGAAATGTAAAGAGCACATTTTGCAAAAAAATGTAGGTATAGTTGCCCTTTGTGCTTAATTCCCTGGGTAGTTAGGTTGCCCCAGATTACAAAACCCCAAACATATTGGAAGTCTGCCTCAATTTTATACTCCAGGGACCAAAATCCTTTAGAGAGTTTCAGACTTCTATAAATATATATTGTGCATTAAACTGTATTGTGAGCTATTATACAGAGTATTATACTGAATATTATACTGAGTATTATACTGAATATTATACTGAATAAAGTGCTTGAGCGCTGTCAGAATGAAAGATCTGCAGAAATAAATGTCAGTGACTCAGCGTTCCTGTGCGTTTGTTTCTGTTTCTAAAGAGACATTATTCCCTCAAAATGACAATATGCAGTGTTATATAATGGGCCTCATTTACTAAGTGGACAATGTGAGAAGGTTTCAGGCATACAGGAAACTCATGCAATGTACCCCCTACTGTAAATGATAAGGATATTAGCAGTCACTGAGGAGTTCTGTGCCCATATAAAGGCACAAGGCTGCAGGCTGAGTTATACAGGGAACTCTGAGTATCACTCATGTATTATAAGGGATAATGTACCCCCTACTGTAAATGATAAGGATATTAGCAGTCACTGAGGGGTTCTGTGCCCATATAAAGGCACAGGGCTGCAGGCTGAGTTATACAGGGAACTCTGAGTATCACTCATGTATTATAAGGGATAATGTACCCCCTACTGTAAATGATAAGGATATTAGCAGTCACTGAGGGGTTCTGTGCCCCCCATATAAAGGCACAAGGCTGCAGGCTGAGTTATACAGGGAACTCTGAGTATCACTCATGTATTATAAGGGATAATGTACCCCCTACTGTAAATGATAAGGATATTAGCAGTCACTGAGGGGTTCTGTGCCCCCCATATAAAGGCACAAGGCTGCAGGCTGAGTTATACAGGGAACTCTGAGTATCACTCATGTATTATAAGGGATAATGTACCCCCTACTGTAAATGATAAGGATATTAGCAGTCACTGAGGGGTTCTGTGCCCATATAAAGGCACAAGGCTGCAGGCTGAGTTATACAGGGAACTCTGAGTATCACTCATGTATTATAAGGGATAATGTACCCCCTACTGTAAATGATAAGGATATTAGCAGTCACTGAGGGGTTCTGTGCCCCCCATATAAAGGCACAAGGCTGCAGGCTGAGTTATACAGGGAACTCTGAGTATCACTCATGTATTATAAGGGATAATGTACCCCCTACCGTAAATGATAAGGATATTAGCAGTCACTGAGGGGTTCTGTGCCCATATAAAGGCACAAGGCTGCAGGCTGAGTTATACAGGGAACTCTGAGTATCACTCATGTATTATAAGGGATAATGTACCCCCTACTGTAAATGATAAGGATATTAGCAGTCACTGAGGGGTCCTGAGACCATTTATATGTGTTATGTGTTTTTATGGTTCCAGTAAAAATTGGAGCTCACAAGAGCTTACAGTTTTATGGGCTGGGAAGCACTGATTCAGTTACATTTACTCTGTATAAACTAAAAGAAAAGGAAAGAATCATATTCTGCAGGAATGTATATTAGTTATAAAACCTGTGATTAAGCATTAAACAAAAATGAAAACGCAGAACAAATCATCATAATTAACTTGTACCTTCCTCTGTATATTTCTTTTTAACATCTTCTGTAGTTTATAGCGTACCTGGCAATTAGAGTGAAATACATCTCTGCTCGGAGGCTCAGTTGTTATATTCAGTCAGACACTGCCACCTAGTGGAAAAGTTGTGCAAAACATGTGAGTGCAACATCTGGTGCCTGTAGGCGAAATGGGTTTAATAATGAATGGAGACACTCAGCACTTACAGGGTTACACCAGTTACTGCCCCCCAGCAATCTGTGAGAGCTCACTCATTCCAGCCTGCCTGGCTAGGGAACAGTATCACAATATTCTTACACAATTGATCCCCTTTGAGCATGTTGGTTAGTGCACAACACTGTATTCCCCTTGTTAAAGTGAACATTATTATGGACATGTTGGGCCCTAAGTGCCCCTTTCTTTGCTTTCTTATTCATTGTATCTGTGTGTAACTGCTGTATTTTCTGCCTTTTACTTTGTGGCCTTCCCACAAATCTGGGCCTGCTGGTTGGTCTGCTGGGTAATTACATACACAGCCCAATGTGGTCCTGGGCCATTCAGATGTACAGGTATAGGACCCATTATCCAGAATGCTCGGGACCAAGGGTATTCTGGATAAGGGGTCTTTCCGTAATTTGGATCTCCATTCCTTAAGTCTACTAAGATTGTTTTGCATCCAATAAGGATTATTTATATCTTTATTGGAATCAATTACAAGGTTCTGTTTTATTATTACAGAGAAAAGGGAATCATTTAACCATTAAATAAACCCAATAGGGCTGTTCTGCCCCCAATAAGGGGTAATTATATCTTAGTTGGGATCAAGTACAGGTACTGTTTTATTATTACAGAGAAAAGGGAATCATTTAACCATTAAATAAACCCAATAGGACTGTTCTGCCCCAATAAGGGGTAATTATATCTTAGTTGGGATCAAGTACAGGTACTGTTTTATTATTACAGAGAAAAGGGAATCATTTAACCATTAAATAAACCCAATAGGGCTGTTCTGCCCCCAATAAGGGGTAATTATATCTTAGTTGGGATCAAGTACAGGTACTGTTTTATTATTACAGAGAAAAGGGAATCATTTAACCATGAAATAAACCCAATAGGGCTGTTCTACCCCCAATAAGGGGTAATTATATCTTAGTTGGGATCAAGTACTGGTACTGTTTTATTATTACAGAGAAAAGGGAATCATTTAACCATGAAATAAACCCAATAGGGCTGTTCTGCCCCAATAAGGGGTAATTATATCTTAGTTGGGATCAAGTACAGGTACTGTTTTATTATTACAGAGAAAAGGGAATCATTTAACCATGAAATAAACCCAATAGGGCTGTTCTGCCCCAATAAGGGGTAATTATATCTTAGTTGGGATCAAGTACTGGTACTGTTTTATTATTACAGAGAAAAGGGAATCATTTAACCATTAAATAAACCCAATAGGGCTGTTCTGCCCCAATAAGGGGTAATTATATCTTAGTTGGGATCAAGTACTGGTACTGTTTTATTATTACAGAGAAAAGGGAATCATTTAACCATTAAATAAACCCAATAGGGCTGTTCTGCCCCCAATAAGGGGTAATTATATCTTAGTTGGGATCAAGTACAGGTACTGTTTTATTATTACAGAGAAAAGGGAATCATTTAACCATGAAATAAACCCAATAGGGCTGTTCTGCCCCCAATAAGGGGTAATTATATCTTAGTTGGGATCAAGTACAGGTACTGTTTTATTATTACAGAGAAAAGGGAATCATTTAACCATTAAATAAACCCAATAGGGCTGTTCTGCCCCAATAAGGGGTAATTATATCTTAGTTGGGATCAAGTACAGGTACTGTTTTATTATTACAGAGAAAAAGGAAATCAGTTTTAAAATCCTAAATTATTTGATTAAAATGGAGTCTATGGGAGACAGGCTTTCCGTAATTCGGAGCTTTCTGGATAATGGGTTTCTGGATAAGGGATCCCATAACTGTACTATCTGGCCAGTGATACCAATGATCAGGCTCAATCAGGCCCGGTTTTCAGAAGGGCTGTCTGGGTCAAAACCTCCAGCCCAGTTTTCCAAATTAGGAAAACAGGGCAGGAGGACTCATTGAGATTGACCATAGCCCCGCCCAGTGACATCACATCCCCGCCTCTTACCCACCCTCCGTGACATCACCGCCCACCCCCCTACCCTGCGAAAAAACCATCAGAGGGTGGCAACCCTAGGCTCTGCATTTTTTTCCAGTGTCCCACCGGCCCAGTCTGACCCTGCAGCACAACAAGCCCGATTTTCGCAGTCCCAGATTCTTACTGAAAAGTCTTTCGTTTCCCTTTGATCTTCTGCACTAAACGCTAAAAAAGATACAATGTTTCTCAAACTTAATTAAAAAGTAGCTTTTGACAGACAGCCCAGAAAGTTAACAAGCTATACCTGCACTTAGATACATTGTTTCTCACATTTAATTAAAAAGTAGCTTTTGGCAGAGAGCCCAAAAATCTTAACGATCTTCACCTGAACTTAGAAACATTGTTTCTCACATTTAACTAAATAAGTAGCTTTTGGTTTCTTGGGGGAACTGAGTGCAGCTTAATGGGCAATTTATTGTAATTTGTTATTACAGTTTTTGTAATTTGTTATTACAGTTTTTTTTAACAAAACTGTAATAACACATTAAACAAGACCCCAAAACTCCCAGAAATGTGTTCAAACTTTAAATAACCTGCCAAATGTAGTCAAATGGGAGTGGTATTTAGGGGGTGTGGTCGCAAAAAATTTCGCCATGCAGTGTTTTTTTCCCAGAATACATAAATAGAGAAAGTGTCCCCATGCACAGTGCCCCAATTGCCCCCATAAACAGTGCCCCCAATAGAAAGTGCCCCCATACACAGTGCCCCAATTGCCCCCATAAACAGTGCCCCCAATTGCCCCATAAATAGTACCTCCCATAGACAGTAGCCCCCACACACAGTGCCCCCAATTGCCTCATACACAGTACCCCCCATAGACAGTAGCCCCCACACACAGTGCCCCCAATTGCCCCCATAGAAAGTACCCCCAACAGACCAAGTCATCGTCGGCGGCTCCTCTCTTATGCCGCTGCAACAGGCACTTCTATAAGGTTGCGCCTCGTCGCTGACGTGTGACATCATACGCTCGGGCGCAACCTTATAAAAGGGCCTGTCGCTACCGCATAAGAGAGAAGGAGCCGCAGCCGCCGCCGATGACTTGGTCTGTTGGTGCCCTACTCAGACTGCATACTCTGCGTATAGGGAGCGGCGGTACTGCACGCATGTGAGCTTCAGCGCAATCCAGGCGCAATATAGTCTGGCTTCGTTGCCAGTGTTCTTCTGGTGTAACTGAGTTGCTCTGTTTGACACGGGGCACTGAGGGAATCCTGGAGCTACCGCTTGGTCTGGGGATGACGGTAACTGTAGGGCTGTCCTGTGCCAATAGCAGCAGTGTATGATATGGATTGGAAGGCAGAAAGGACTGGGCGGCACCAACTATAGTGAGGGGCAAGGAGCACACTTAGACACAATTACCTATAAAGGAGAATGAAAGGCTGAATCACTAGTTGCCAAAATGTTAGGCGCCCCCCCAGTTTTTAATATATTTAATGCACAGCAAATGACCTGATCTTAATTGAAATCATTATTTACTTTCCCAGCTGGCACTGTCCCTTCTTATTGGCTGTAACCCGGCCCAAAAGTGATTCTCTCCTCCCCTCCTATAATGCAGTCACGTTTCCGGCTCCCGTATAGGCGCTGACTGCGCACACCAGCGTGCCCATTATTCCCTCACTGATGCTCTGATGGATTAAATGTGCTGCTCGCCGGAGGAAATTCACGTCTCTTTCCTCATTATTAGGCACTTGTAACATTGTTTGATGTGCGGAACAGCCGGTCTGAAGTGAAAATTCTATCATTTTATTAAATGTTCTGTTTCATTTACAAAAAGGTAAACATCATAATTATAGTTTCAACAAAATGAAATTATTTATATAATGGTACAATTATAGCACAGCTCAGAGAGTGCAATTCAATAGAAAAGAATAAATATGCAGTTAAGTGGCAGCCATTGAGAAGGCAGAGCTCCCAAACCTTCAGTTACGCTCACAAGCAGGGTTGGACTGGGCCGGAAAAAAACCCGATGGGCCCCACCGACCCAGGCCTGCGTACCCACCCAGATTGTCCTCTCTGCCCCAATCACAGCCACAAAGTTAAAGAGGAGGCAGCCAAGCGGTACATGACGCAGCTCGTGCTGATGGGGGGATGCCAGAAGGAGGGCCTTGAGTTTGCAAGGGGGGGGCTCTCAAAGCTGCAGCCCCACTGGGCCCAGGCAGGATACTCCAGTCCGACCCTTCTGAAGAATGTTTGGATATCAATCGTACAGGTATTGGACCCCTTATCCGGAAACCCGTTATCCAGAAAGCTCCGAATTACAGAATGCTCGTCTCCCATAGACTCCATTTTAATCAAATAATTCAGAATTTTAAAACTGATTTCCTTTTTCTCTGTAAAAATAAAACAGTACCTGTACTTGATCCCAACTAAGATATAATTACCCCTTATTGGGGGCAGAACAGCCCTATTGGGTTTATTTAATGGTTAAATGATTCCCTTTTCTCTGTAATAATAAAACAGTACCTGTACTTGATCCCAACTAAGATATAATTAATCCTTATTGGGGCAGAACAGCCCTATTGGGTTTATTTCATGGTTAAATGATTCCCTTTTCTCTGTAATAATAAAACAGTACCTGTACTTGATCCCAACTAAGATATAATTACCCCTTATTGGGGGCAGAACAGCCCTATTGGGTTTATTTAATGGTTAAATGATTCCCTTTTCTCTGTAATAATAAAACAGTACCTGTACTTGATCCCAACTAAGATATAATTACCCCTTATTGGGGGCAGAACAGCCCTATTGGGTTTATTTAATGGTTAAATGATTCCCTTTTCTCTGTAATAATAAAACAGTACCTGTACTTGATCCCAACTAAGATATAATTACCCCTTATTGGGGGCAGAACAGCCCTATTGGGTTTATTTAATGGTTAAATGATTCCCTTTTCTCTGTAATAATAAAACAGTACCTGTACTTGATCCCAACTAAGATATAATTACCCCTTATTGGGGCAGAACAGCCCTATTGGGTTTATTTCATGGTTAAATGATTCCCTTTTCTCTGTAATAATAAAACAGTACCTGTACTTGATCCCAACTAAGATATAATTACCCCTTATTGGGGGCAGAACAGCCCTATTGGGTTTATTTAATGGTTAAATGATTCCCTTTTCTCTGTAATAATAAAACAGTACCTGTACTTGATCCCAACTAAGATATAATTACCCCTTATTGGGGCAGAACAGCCCTATTGGGTTTATTTCATGGTTAAATGATTCCCTTTTCTCTGTAATAATAAAACAGTACCTGTACTTGATCCCAACTAAGATATAATTAATCCTTATTGGATGCAAAACAATCCTATTGGGTTTAATTAATGTTTTATTGATTGTTTAGTAGACTTAAGGTATTGAGATCCAAATTACGGCAAGAACCCTTATCCGGAATACCCTTGGTCCCGAGCATTCTGGATAATGGATCCTATACCTGTACTTTTAAATCCAAAACTAACATTCAGACTGAAATTGTAGGATAAAATACAAATGGGAGGATGTTCTGAACATGAAATAGTAGGCAGGCACCAATCATAGGAAAGTGGCTTCCATTGTAGGTCACCCGAAGATATCGTCAGATACACAATACATGCTCAGATTTTATCTTTATCCAACCGATATCTTCTAACCTATCCGATCGGTTGTCATGGTACGAAAATTATTGCGACAATAATTTGGAGCCCACACGGAGTCCAAAAATCATACTAGGTTTTGTATGATTATATCAGTATGTGTATGGCCATGGTGCCACAAATTAAACTCCTGTGGCTGATGTTCTTAGGGACTCTGAGAAACAATAAAGTCTTGGCTCTTCAACACAAACAAGCCTGAAACCGGCTAGTTAGGTATTTTTTCCCATGTTGTGTTTATAGACCAATAACAAATACTTACAAATGGTGTTCATGAGTCTTAATGAGTTCATGAGTCACAAGTTTGTGTTGAGGCAGGAGGTGGGAATAGTTTCACTGACCTTGTTTATTACAAATGCTTTGGATATATATTCTCCACGTGACAATTGCACGTCACTTTGTGATGGGTCCTGTGGTACTTGTGGGTTCCAGTCCATTTGCTCTTCTGAAGTAACTTGAAATTCATGCTGGGATGTTATTCATGTGTCTCTAAACCCTCATCATGGTAGGTCAGAACAGCTGAAAAAACTTGCTGAAGCTCATCCTGGCAGCAATTATAGAATCATTTTCAAGGTTGGGGTACACAAAAGGCAGTTGCCTATGGATATAAAACCAGTGCTTGTCCTTCTGAAACTTTGGGTGATCCAACTGAAAGAAACATGACTCTTTTTGGAACAAGGTTGAAAGAAGATCAACCAAAACAAAGGATGATCAGCCAAAGCAAAAAGATGTTGAGTTTCCCTGGGCCTATAGGATAGAGAACTGCAGAACTCAAGAATCCAACCTTCCATTTAAACCACACAACCATCCCCTCTGTTTAGTAAGGGCTATAAATATAGCATGTCATGTCTCTTGTAAGTGGATAATGGTCCAACGCCATGAGTTATGGCCACAATAAAAGTGCTCTCTAGCTTATCCTGGAAGTATGGATCATGTTTACTTATAGGAAAAGTTATAAAAAAAAATTCTCGGCGGTAAAATGAGCTGATGGGAACCTGAGAGTTGCATGTATTTATTGATTGATTGATCGATTGAGTTGATATATTTATTATAGTGTTGGGATTTATTTCTACCTTAGTGTGACTGTTGTTGGCCTTCTAACCAGAGTTGCCAATTTTAAGATCGGCTATACATGTACTGCAAACTTATCTGATTTGTTTTAGGAATCCACCCCTTATATTTTTCACTCGGCAAGTCAGATTTTTAAAGGGGATGTAATTGTAATTCTAAGCATCTTTCCAATATACATTAATCAAACATTTTCATTGGTTTTAAAGTTACTAATAAATGTATTGACAGCAATATCTGTCTTTAGTCTATTCCCTGCCTCGCGGCTCTGACTTTCAAACAATCTAACAGAAGCCGGCTGATTAACAGGTTTGCTAACGAGCTTGCAAGCCTTGTACGCTCTAAAATGGATGCAACAGAGAGCACATATTAGGGATGCGCCGAATCCCGGATTGGGTTCGGGATTCAGCCTTTTTCAGCAGGATTCGGAATTTGGCCGTATTCCATGCTTCTGGCCGAAAAATCATGTGACTTTTTGTCAAGTAAACACGGAATTTGACATTTTTTTGCCGTGTGCTATTCATGCGCCGACATTTAACCTTTCCGAAACTTGATTAGTATATGATAATTAGGATTTGGATTCTGTTCGGTATTTGGCCGAATCCGAAAAAGTGGATGCGGTGCATTCCTAGCACATATAGATATAATCTATTAAGGTACAGGTAAGGGACCTGTTATCCAGAATGCTCAGATTCTGGGATTTTATGGATAAGGGGTCTTTCCATCATATGGATTTCCATACCCTACTAAAAAATCATTTAAACATTAATTAAACCCAATAGGACTGTCTTGTAGGACCAAGTACAAGGTACAAGATGGGTTTCCAGATAATGGATCCCATACTAGTACTTACTGCATATGCCCCTGTACTCCCACCTTGTTGTCAATGGATGCAACTGCGCCTACTGACCCTAGGACACTGCTTTAACTACCAGGATAGGAAGGGGGTGTGACTACAACTGAGCCCGCCCCTCACCCCCATAGGGTCCACTGGGCACAACAGACATAAGACATGGAGCCTGGAAGCCACAGGAATGTCGGCATGTGTCCCAGGTGGGGGTGTAAAGGAGCCAAGGCCCATGGTCCCCTAATTATGCCGTCGCCCTGAGGAATCCTCAAGCTACTGCCACTTAAGGCCTGACTTGGGTCAGCAGTGCAGTAGAGGGTTAAAAAAATCCTGCTTTAATTGCGATTATTATTATTAACATTTATTTATAAAGCGCCAACATATCCCGCAGCGCTGTACAATAAGTGGGTTTCATACGTTGGACATACAGAGTAACATATAAAGCAACCAATAACCGATACAGGAGGGGAAGAGAGCCCTGCCCAAAAGAGCTTACACTCTACAAGGAGTAACATATAAAGCAATCAATAACCGATACAGGAGGGGAAGGGAGCCCTGCCCAAAAGAGCTTACACTCTACAAGGAGTAACATATAAAGCAATCAATAACCGATACAGGAGGGGAAGGGAGCCCTGCCCAAAAGAGCTTACACTCTACAAGGAGTAACATATAAAGCAATCAGTAACCGATACAGGAGGGGAAGGGAGCCCTGCCCAAAAGAGCTTACACTCTACAAGGAGTAACATATAAAGCAATCAGTAACCGATACAGGAGGGGAAGGGAGCCCTGCCCAAAAGAGCTTACACTCTACAAGGAGTAACATATAAAGCAATCAGTAACCGATACAGGAGGGGAAGGGAGCCCTGCCCAAAAGAGCTTACACTCTACAAGGAGTAACATATAAAGCAATCAGTAACCGATACAGGAGGTGAAGAGAGCCCTGCCCAATAGAGTAAGTCATTTTTAAATCAATAAAATATCAATATATGTATATGGGAAGGTTTCCTAGAATGACATTTTGTTCTGTTAGCTAACATTTTATGTTGTTAGGTTACATAGATCCAGCTTTTGGAATCCACGGCTCCGGATCATTTTTTGTTTATTTTTTACTTTATTCCCTCTGTAGAAATTTGGGCCGTGAATAAAAGCTGAAAATGATTGTTTGTTTTTAGTTAGCAACATTTGCTGATAGCATATGGTCTGGGAACACTTCTGCAAATATGAAGCTTTTAATAGTAAACAGGAGCGACGGCTGGAAAGCCGCTTCTGCCACGCCGAGCATTGTACTTTGCGATTCACCCCCCCCCAATCTTCAAGGATTATATATCACTTCCCTGACATTTGCAGCGGGGTGAGAACGGCAATATTGTTTCGAGCTGACTAAAGAGCGTGCATATGATTACACACCCAAGTGATTTGTAGCCGCTCTGATCTGTTGTCTGATGTTTGTGCCATTAGAAGTAGATGTCTTGGCTTAATATGTGGAAATTTCCATTGTAAGTAGCTTTCATTCTTCCATATAGAATAAGGCATTGGGCCTCAGTAATACAGCAAACTGGAGTTTCCATAAACAACATGTTTATGGCAACACAGGGCTGTGCTATAATTGCCATTGCTATTATTGAAGCTGATGAACAATGTCAGTTGCTGAAGAAGCCAATATGGCAGCACTAAATCCAGGTGGGATGCACTCTATTGTCCATCAGCTATGCCTTCTTTCATAACTGCCTGTAGTGCAATACAAATGCAACATATACAATAAATAGGGTATGTTTATCCTTTATTTAATTTTGAAAATCAAAGCTACAATCCCTCTGCAGTAGAAGAAGAGTCTGAAGGATCCAATACAAGACTAAAGGTGGCCATACACGGACCGATTCTAGCTGCTGATATCAGTCCCTTAGACTTAGATAGCCCATGTATGGATCGGGGACCGCATCAGCTCGTCCGAACTGACGGACACCTATACCCATCGTTCTATTTCCATTGTTTGACTCCAGGGCCAAATGACCGAGTTGAATTAGCCCGATATTGCCCACCCGTAAGTGGGGATATCGGGAGAAGTTGTTGACTTACAAGATGATTTAGATCAACCTCCAAAACACAGGCACCAAACCTCCTTGTACTAGATTTATATAGCAATTTTTTATAATTGTATAGTGAATAAAGGTTTTCCGATGTTATGGATGAGAGTCCTACAGTGGGTCGGATACTCGTAGGTATCCTACGGGTTGTGGGTTGGATTTTCAAATATGGGTATAGATGCAGGCCAGTGGGTCAGGTTGTGGGTCTTATCCATATTTCTTTTTTTTTAATATTACCTTTATTATCTATATTTACTTGTTTAAATTTTTACTTCCTGTTTGCAGTAACAGCACTTCCTGTTTAATGGAGGCTGGCGGGTCTACCTAACTAACTAACTAACTAACTAACTAACGGATAGACACAAGTCTTTTGCACCCTGTCTCTCACTTAGCACCTGTAGGTAAAGGTCTCTGCATGGCAAAATGCAGCACCCATTACATAGGGCCCGTTTAAATCAAAAGTATGATACTCAGGCGATCTCTTGTGAAAGGAAGTTTCATTTTGAGTTAGGGAGATGAGAACTGAAATGATGTGAAATTGCCAATGTGAATCGGTTGCACCGATACAACTGATTTCAAGCGCAAAATAAGCAAACTAAAGCCGGCCATACACGCACCGATAATATCCGATGAAACCTCGCTTCGTACGATATTAGGTGCGTGTATAGCGATTCGACGAGGCGACCGATATCGCAAAAGGCTGCAGATATCGTCAGTCGACTCGTCAATCAGGCAGGTTAAAAGATTTTGATCGGGCACCATTGAAGGCACCCGAGAAAAAGCTACATTTAGGGCTGAAACGGCAGAAGGAGGTAGAACTTCTATTGCTACGTGTATGGCCACCTTAACAAGATAGTGCTATTGATATGCACAGTAACTAGATTCAGGGACTGCATTCATCTCCATTTTTGCACTTTTATCAACCCCAACAGCTTTCCTAGTTTGCTATGTAAGTAACATATCTATAGCCCCGTGTATAAGGGGAACTTGCCGGCACGCTTAGCTGCTTCCCCAAGGCAACCACTCTTATGTGTGCACTCTCTGTAGCACTATCAACTTTATATTTCTGGTTTCCGAATGTTCTTTTTGCTTTTTCCGAGCCAAGTTTACTCCTCTGAGCCTTCCATTCAAAGTCAACAATTCCAAGGAAGGTAGCGAATGCATTTTCACGCATTGTTACCTGTGTGCCAGGAGGCATTCTCGTTTGTTGTAAGGTTCACAGCTGCCACGCTGGGGAGGAAAGCAGTACGGCGTTCAGCTCAGCTCGCAGATCAGCTCTTGATCAAATGCATTTGCTGGCAGGCACCAGCTGTTGAACTGCATCCAGCTGATCGGGCTTTGTATCTTCCAGAAGGGTACACTCAAGTACAGAGAGAGGCGCGTGTTTCTTCTGTTCTTATTATACATTGGAATGAATGTTCAATTACATAAATTTATTAGCATATGCCAATCACTAAGGATCTCTGGGCTAAGAAAAAGGCAAAAGAAAGTAAGGGCAAAAACACCAGATGATATTTACAGCCAAATACAATACTGCTTTAAATAAAAAGCACTTTTTTTTTGGCACTTTTAACATCAGTTGGGGTTTTTGTAGGGAGCTAACATTGTACCGTGCTCTTAGATTAAAAGACAAAGGCAACATAAAGAACCAGTGGGATTTTGTGTGATAGATTTCCCTTTCTGCAATATTATCTTTGGGGTAGCTAAGGAAAACAGAGGGAGGGGTGGGATAAGTGTGAGGGGAGACAACAATGTGGTCTTCTACAGCATGGCTGTCCAACTGGTGGCCTGTGGGCTGGATGTGGCCCTCCAAAGGAGGTTGCCCACTATGCTGAGAAATCTCTGTTAATTCAGAAGTGGCTGAACATTTATGTATAGATCAGGGGTCCCCAACCTTTCTTACTCATGAGCCACAGTCAAATGCAAAAAGACTTGGGAAGCAACACAAGCACCATAAAAGTTCATGGAGGAGCCAAATAAGGGCTGTGATTGGCTATTAGGGGCCTCTATGCACCCTATCAGCTTACAGGGGCTTTATTTGGTAGGAAATCTTGTTTTTATTCAACCAAAACTTGCCCCCAAGTCAGGAATTCAAAAATAACTCCCTGGTTTGGGGGCACTGAGAGCAACATCCAAGGGGTTGGGGAGCAACATGTTGCCCCTGAGCCACTGGTTGGGGAACACTGCTATACTGTAGATATACCTAGACAGCTATCACTCTGTTCTATCAGAATATGTGCTATATAAGCAGTTGTGGGAGAGAATGCTGGTGTTAATTTAAATACTGTATAGTACAGGTATGGGATCCATGCTCCGGAAACCCAATTTTCCAGAAAGTTAGAAATTATGGAAAGGCTGTCTCTCATAGACTCAATTTGAATCAAATAATTCATTTTTTTAGAATTATTTCCTTTTAATAATAAAACAGTACCTGTACTTGATCCCAACTAAGATATAATTACCCCTTATTGGGGGCAGAACAGCCCTATTGGGTTTATTTAATGGTTAAATGATTCCCTTTTCTCTGTAATAATAAAACAGTACCTGTACTTGATCCCAACTAAGATATAATTACCCCTTATTGGGGGCAGAACAGTCCTATTGGGTTTATTTCATGGTTAAATGATTCCCTTTTCTCTGTAATAATAAAACAGTACCTGTACTTGATCCCAACTAAGATATAATTACCCCTTATTGGGGGCAGAACAGCCCTATTGGGTTTATTTCATGGTTAAATGATTCCCTTTTCTCTGTAATAATAAAACAGTACCTGTACTTGATCCCAACTAAGACATAATTATCCCTTATTGGGGGCAGAACAGCCCTATTGGGTTATTTAATGGTTAAATGATTTTTTAGTAGACATTAGGTATGGAGATTCGAATTACAGAAAGAGCCCTTTTCTGGAAAAGCAGGTCCCAAGCATTCTGCATAACAGGTCCCATAACTGTACTGTATATTATATTTTTTGCAGTTGCGGGTCATAAACATGCCCGTATGTATTCTGCAGAGCACAGAAGGGGTTAACTTTCACCCCCTCTGTGCCCGAGACAGAACTGTTGATTACCTACATAGCGGTGCTTTTTTTTCTCTCCGTTTGATAAATATCCTGCCAAAATCCCTTAAGTCAAGTTGCACATAGGAAAGAAAAACAAATCATCACTATTGTGATGCAAACACACTTATTTATTTGCCCTTTATGGTGCTGCTAATCAGGCAGAACACTTTCATTACAGAAGTCTCGATATTTGGAAGAGGCGAAGCCCTAGCTCCTCCTGTGCTGCTGAGTCGATACATCTAGCACCTAGCACATTTCAGAACAGAACCGCCATCCCTGAGCTGCCGACAGCTGCCTCCCATCATCTCACAAATTAATTAACACGTTTCTTGTCACAAAGTTGTAGCACTTTTTTTGTGCTACATTGTCATTTTGCATTAACCGTCTCCTGGCTCTGCTCATTGTGCACCCACATACTAACATAATGCTTTCTTGCAGGTGGGGGACTCAAGGTGACTTCTCAACCACCCATGCATTACCTGCAGTCAAAGTGAAGCTTTTCACAGAAAGCACCGGAGTTTTGGCTTTGGAAGATAAAGAACTTGGACGGGTAAGAGAATTAGGACTTACGCTTTTCTTTTTCCTATATATGCTGCACTGAATGGGTCAGACTTCAGGCTACGGCCACTCCAGGCTGATTCTGGTCCTGTGGAATAAATATAGGTAGAGAATCAGCCCCAATGCTCCTATAAGCCTACCCCTCTGTCTGCACATGGAGACACTGCATTGGCTTGTGTGCAGGCATACAGAGTGCATTTTTGATGCCAAAATCCACTCCATGTGTTTGAATCAAGGCTGATGCAGTGGCTCCAGGTGCAGGCACCAATGAATACAGCTCTGCTTGTGTTCTGCAGCACTGTATTCATGTGGAGCAGGCAGAGGAAGGCATGTCTCTTAGTGCTCTTGCACTTGTGTCCGGGGTCAAGTTCTTCTACAAAGTCCCAAATATAAGTGTAAGAGCAATAAGATGTGCAGGCAAGTGCACTAAACGTGCGACAAAAGCACTGGCACTCAGAGCTGCAAACAGGACTAGCCCTTTAAAAAATCTTTATTGCGGAGGTGCAACATTTCGGGGCAAAGTGACCCCTTTATCAAGGTCACTTTGCCCTGAAAGGCGCACCTCCGCAATAAAGATTTGCAGCTCTGAGCGCCAGTGCTTTTGTTGCTATTTGGAATTTTTGGGAGGGCGCCGATCCCCCCAGCAGTGTGCACCAAGCGCTGAATTGTTTTGGAGAGTTGAAGGTGTGTGAGAAAGGTCCTTTTGTTCATTTAAGTGCACTAAACACCTCATAGTGCTTATTTATAGAGCATTTTTGTCCAGGGCAGTGTCGAACTGGGCCACCAGGATACCAGGAAAACTCCTGGTGGGCTTAGTTGTCAGTGGGCCCTCCTGCTCATCCAGCCATTTGCCTTGTAAGCCTATAAAATAATTATTCTTCATTTCTACATGAGAACAAAGATAAAAAAAAGTAATGATCAATAATAATATATACAGAGAAATGATTAAGAGAATGAAGAAGGTGAGTGAAGAGAGAAGGACAAGTTGAGGGTGGGCTCCTGGCACACCAGTATGATGCTGGTCCAGGGTGGCAACACAGTGTACCTTGAGCCAGAGCAAGGTAGCGCTGTCCTTACCCCCAGTCATAGGGTTACTGGTAGGTACAGGGCCCCACTACAGCCTGTGCCTATCAACACTCCCTAGCTTGCATGTCTGGATAACATAACATAAACGGCAAGGACCGGAGGCTGGATGCCTACATGCCTCTGCCCACCCCCCATGAATACATACAGCCAGTACTGTTTTTATGGGGCAACCATTGGTCTCTGATCTCCAAAACATAGCACAAAGACTCTAAGCCAGGGTGTAAATTGCAAAACATGCCAACTTACACTTGCTTTATGCTATTGGCACCCTGCCTCCTATGTCATAAATGAACCTAAGAGATAGAAAATAACTTACATAGAGTACCAGGTAATGTATTCAGTCAGAAATGCTCTGTCCCACCAGGATATCTGATAATATACCCACTTCTTTGTGAAGCCTGTAATCTACTAAAGGTGGCCATACAGGGTCGATTGTAGCTGCCGATATCGTTCCCTTAGACCGATTCGGCAGCTTATCGGTCTGTGTAGGGGCAGAAACGGCGGCCATGCCCGAGCAATATCTGGCCTGAAATTGGCCATATATTGATCGGGAAGGTTAAACGATTTATCGGATCGGGGACCGCATCGGCTCGTTGATACGGTCCCTGAACCGACTGTGCCATTGCCCCAGGGCCAAACGATCGAATTAGCCTACATTTTCCCGATATCGCCCACCCGTAGATGGGGTTATCGAGAGAAGATCCGCTCGCTTGGCGAGTGTATGGGCACCTTTAGTCAGTTGACAACAATTCCCTTTCAACACCATGGTTGTTATTTGTTTTTTTGAGATGGACTTCTTATTCATTTGAAGTGCTATCTTCTTCTGAATAGACCCATCATTTGAAACCATCATGTACAGTCAGTCAGGCGATTGAACAGTTTAAAATGTTGATTTAGTGGCTAAATAATGATGGGACCATTCACTGTACAGTAGTATCCTCTGGAGTCATGGACAGAAAAAAATGGGGTATGAAAGGGGAATGAATTTAGAGGGGCAGTAAAAAGAACCAATGACAGAATATTAGAGAAGAAAAATAGTGATTTGGAAGAAATGAAAGGAAATAGAAGGTGAGAAGCGGTAGGATAACAACAGTTGTGACGATAATAAAAGGTAAGGTAGAGAGAAATACGAAAAGAAGAAGAAAGCTGGAGTAGTTAGTAGGCTGTACCCCAGATTTCCCAATGTGATCCCCTCTCTCTGGTTCTGCTTTGTATTCAGTATATTCACATTCTCACATTACCTGCGCCATTCTAACGTGGAGCTGTTTACTCTTTTAGGTTGTTCTTCACCCTACACCGAATAGCCCCAAACAATCAGAATGGCACAAAATGACAATATCCAAAAATTGTCCAGATCACGATTTGAAAATCAAATTAGCAGTTCGAATGGATAAACCCCAGAACATGAAGCACTGTGGGTAAGTGTCAGTCACCAGATGATGTCAAACTGTTTGGTTTTACCCCATGTCTGAATTACAGCACTCTTACATTGTGGTTATGGTTAACTCTGAGTTTTATTTTAGAAATGCAGGGAGCTAATATCAAATTAATTGCTCTGTGTAACCACACTGGTACGGTCTCTTGCTTATGTTATTTCAGCATATAAAATCCATATAAATACCAAAATATCTGAAGCAAATTGTGTAAGAACAGAAGGAAATAGGAAAATATTAGGCAGAGAAGTGGTTAAAATAGAGGAAAAAGGTAATTCGAAATAAAAAAGTGAGTGAATGTGTCTTGTGAGTGAGGGAGAGTGTCCCCTGTGGGAACCAGGAAGTACTTACAGCAAATGAGAGAGTGAGGGAGAGTGTCCCCTGTGGGAACCAGGAAGTACTTACAGCAAATGAGAGAGCGAGGGAGAGTGTCCCCTGTGGGAACCAGAAAGTACTTACAGCAAATGAGAGAGCGAGGGAGAGTGTCCCCTGTGGGAACCAGGAAGTACTTACAGCAAATGAGAGAGCGAGGGAGAGTGTCCCCTGTGGGAACCAGAAAGTACTTACAGCAAATGAGAGAGCGAGGGAGAGTGTCCCCTGTGGGAACCAGGAAGTACTTACAGCAAATGAGAGAGCGAGGGAGAGTGTCCCCTGTGGGAACCAGAAAGTACTTACAGCAAATGAGAGAGCGAGGGAGAGTGTCCCCTGTGGGAACCAGGAAGTACTTACAGCAAATGAGAGAGCGAGGGAGAGTGTCCCCTGTGGGAACCAGGAAGTACTTACAGCAAATGAGAGAGCGAGGGAGAGTGTCCCCTGTGGGAACCAGGAAGTACTTACAGCAAATGAGAGAGTGAGGGAGAGTGTCCCCTGTGGGAACCAGGAAGTACTTACAGCAAATGAGAGAGTGAGGGAGAGTGTCCCCTGTGGGAACCAGGAAGTACTTACAGCAAATGAGAGAGCGAGGGAGAGTGTCCCCTGTGGGAACCAGGAAGTACTTACAGCAAATGAGAGAGCGAGGGTGAGTGTCCCCTGTGGGAACCAGAAATCATGTTATTCAAAGATACCAAAGCAAATCATGTTGCAACTTTCTATTACAGCAATAGCAGTATTGGGGAGCTCAACCCTCTGTTAACTTACCCAAACAGGTATCAGGTGCAAATACTGGAAGAACCTCACCTTGCATGGGGGTCAGTATCCAACAGCGAAAAAATCCAGTAGCACACTAAAGATGCAAGCCGTGAAAAAAGTGTTTTATTTGCCCAAGTACATACAAAAACCAAGAGCAACGTTTCAGGCCCCTTTCTCAAGCTAATGGTGCACTATTTAGTGTGCAAGTTATAAAGCTTGTAAAATGGGTGGGGATAGAGGAAACCTCCCCTGCTCCAGCGATAGCATGGTTAATTACAACAATTTAACCCCAATTGTGCATACTGACAACCAGTCCTTGAAATACTCTTTTTTAAGGTTACTAACTGAATAACACTGGATACGCTGAGGGTGAAAGACTATTCCAGCATACTACAATGAGTCTCAGGGAGGTACTGAGAATGATGTGCTGAACTAGTCCTCTATACGTCTCGGAGATGAGTGTTCCAGTTATACACTATGCTGATATTTGACACAATGATTTGAATTTTGCACAAATGTGGATTAAATGTATATTTTTATATATAAGAATATTCAAGGACTGGTTGTCAGTATGCACATATGGGGTTAAATTGTTGTAATTAACCATGCTATCACTGGAGCAGGGGAGGTTTCCTCTATCCCCACCCATTTTACAACCTTTATAACTTGCACACTAAATAGTGCACCATTAGCTTGAGAAAGGGGCCCGAAACGTTGCTCTTGGTTTTTGTATGTACTTGGGCAAATAAAACACTTTTTTCATGGCTTGCATCTTCAGTGTGCTACTGGATTTTTTTGCAACTTTCTATTATAGGCAGACCCAATATTTTATAAGGCATAAAATAGGGATAAATACAAATATAGAGTTACAGATATAGGGGTAGATAGATTTATTAGAAAGATGGATAGATAAATAGATAGATGATAGATAGATAGATGATAGATAGATAATGATAGATAGACAATAGATAGAAAGATAGATAAATTGTTCTATACTTAAGCACTCAGCACAAAGCTACAACTCCCAGCACCCCCCAGTCTGGCGAGCAGCAGCAGAATATTACCTTTTGTGCTTGCCCACCTTCTCACATCAGCAAGCATACGTCCTTATAAGAATATAGTACCCTTCAGAAAACAAACAGCTAAATTCATCCCCTTGTGATCAGCCAATCCTCTCTCAGAAGAAGAGAAGGCAGTGTGGTCATGTGATCAGGGGCTATAAAAGGCTTCTCCTGAGAGAGGATGATTGGCTGATACACAAGGGGAGGAATTTAATTGTTTGCTGAATATACCTATATTATAAAATATAATATAATATATTAATTTATTTTTTTACTCCCCTGGAGATCCAGGGCTGACATAAATGATAAAACAAATCTTTGTAAAGTGCTGTTGGCTCTATATAAGCAATATGATAACCATATGTCATGGCTTCTTGTTTGGCACTACAATCCCTCTCTTCTGTTTCTTCTACAGGTATCTGTGGGCGATTGGTAAAAATGTCTGGAAGAGATGGAAGAAACGATTCTTTGTTCTTGTACAGGTAAAATCGCATGTTTATTTTTGCAAGTCTTCTTTTCACATTACTCCTGTTTTAGAACACTAGACAATGCTGTGATGGAAGCCACATGTATGTGATTTCCTAGTGTGTTGGTATATACTTCAGTCATTCAGGGCAGTAGAATTTTCAGGGACAACCTTGGACAACCTACAGTCAAACAGAACCATACATCTATTGCAGGCTTAAGGGGGTCATACACAGGCAGCCACTAGTGATGGGCGAAATGTTTCACCAGGCATAGATTCGCGGCGAATTTCCGCGTTTCGCGATTGGCGGATTGTTTCACGAAATGGATGAAAAAATTCGCCATGGAAAAATTTGCTGCACGTCCAAAAATTGTCGCCGGCGTAAAAAAAAAAAAATAGCCGCGGGCGACGAAACAATAGCCGCACGACAAAATAATAGCCGCGGGGGACAAAACAATAGCCACGCAACAAAATAATAGCCGTGGGCGACAATTTTTTTTGTCGCACAACATTTTCGCCATTTCGTGGATCTTTTGAAAGATTCGCACATTTTTCAGCGAAGCGAAACGGAACAGATTTGCTCATCACCATGTATGGGCACCCTTGAAGGACCTACCCGACTGATATCTGGCCCAAAATTGGGCAGATTTGGCAGGTTTGATTTTTCCATCAGATCGGGGCTCGTTATTCCATCCCTTGGTCGGAGGGCTAATATACCCAGGGGGCAAACAATCAAATCAGCCCAATATTGCCCTCAATAGGTGGGCATATGGTGAGATGATCTGCTTGTTTGGTGAGGCCACCAAACAAGCGAATCAAACCGTGTATGGCCCCCTTTAGACCAGTCTGCAGGCAATCAGCACACTAGACCAATCACAAAGCTAGACCAACCTGTATTTAAACCATGTAATAAAGCCATAGAATAATCACATAATATTTCTAGCCCAATATGCATTCAGAAACTCTCTGCCTTTTAGAATAACATATACCGGGTGCACATCTTGGACAATTGAGACAAGGTGATATCATTTAATAAACTAACTGCCGACAGACTGCAACTTGTTGTGTCCTGTTCGACACCAGTCACTCAGATTGTTCTCTATAATGAAATACAATAACTTTCTTCTAAGCTGAAAAATACATTCAGCTTGAGAATATTACTGATATGGGATGTCAGGAGTTCGGGACAGTTAATGCCGTTAGCGCCTCATATTTCTGATTCTTTACATTTTTTTTATCTATCCCAGAACAAAAGTATCACTATGTACTGTTGTTGGGATTGCCAGAAAGGGGATTGCATTGAGACTCCTGAGCTTTGTTTATGTTTGGTCGTGTAGCCCGGTGTCTGTAGTCATGTTTCTTTGCTGGGTGAATCAAACTCAGGCCAGGGGTTGCTTCAAGCTGTGGCTTAACCGCTCCAACACAACAGAAGTTGCTATGAAAACAGCTATCGAAAAATAAATTATTCTAAAACTTTTGGAACAGAACTAAAAAAAATAGTTTTAGTGGTGAGTATCTGTGAGTATCTTACTGTGAGGCTTTGGGCTCAATTTGGGAGGAGGTTGCAGGTTCTCTACCCTCATCTCTTCCAACCCAAAACTAAAGGAAAATTCAAGCAGATTCTGCCTGCCGGTCCAACTGGTCCATCTTCTGATAATGCTGATTTGGCTGATGTTTATTACCCCAACACCTCTCAGGTCTCATTTACCAGTTGAATACCAACTTTCCACACTCTATTTTGTACCGTTATGTAGTGCTATATTGGTGGGAGGCAGATGGAGAGAAGCACATAGGCCCCTGGGGACACTTTGTTACATCAAGGAAATCATTGTATGGATTGTGCAACCTATCCTTAGCAGTTTTCCAGTGCTACAACCTACTGAATAATATATAAGATATAGATTTAAATTATTTATCTATTGGGTTAGTAGCTTCTAAATTTGGAATCTCAGAAACTATGTGGCAGCTATGGTCTAATTTATCCTAGGGGCCATTCATCTATAATATTTCAGCGCCAAAGATCTACTGTATAAGGGGCCGCAATCGTTCATTATTGTCCATTTTTCTCACTGCATTGTGCTCACATTGTGCAAATTGCTATAGAACTAAAACAGAGCATAGGGAAATGTCGCTTCCCCTGTGGATTCTGCGATGACCGGTGTCCTCCTATCTACCCCTAAACTTGAATGACATAAAAACACACAATGAGTAGGAAAGGGAGCAGACCTCAATAGGGCTATGTACCTACCAACTGCCCTATGGTAGCCGGTAAGGACAGGGCTGGCCTGCATCCCTTAACGCTGCTCTCTGCACTGGATTTTTAAAGATTAAAAAATAGAATATGGCTACTAATGCTTTATTTCACATACTGAACGTACTCAAATGACTGTACTCAGAGGTTCAGCAGCCCTATAATAGTATATATAATAGGGATGCACTGAACCCACTTTTTTGGGTTCGGCCGAACCTCTGAACCCACGCAGCAGGATTCTGGCAAATACCAAACCGAATCCGAATCCTAATTAGCATATGCTGATTAGGATTGGAAGGGGTTAAAAATCGCGTGCAGCGGAAAAAAATTTCACTGCCCATTTAACCCTTTCCGAATTCTACATAGTAACATAGTAAGTTGGGTTGAAAAAAGACATACGTCCATCACGTTCAACCATAATGGCTATATATAACCTGCCTAACTGCCAGTTGATCCAGAGGAAGGCAAAAACCCCCATCTGAAGCCTCTCTTATTTGCCCCAGAGGGGAAAAAATTGAAGGTTCAAGCACACCAAACAGAAAAACAAACTAATCACTAAACCTGGGTGCTATTAAAGCCAGTAGTACACAAAATCAAAATACAGATGCAAACCAGGTATTTTTACTAAGAAAAAATGTAACTTTTAATCAGCATCGTTAAAAAGACAATAGGCCGATGTTTTGGTCCCCATCTTCGGTCTTGAGAAACGTCGGCCTATTTCTTCTTAGTAAAAATACCTGGTGTGCATCTGTATTTTGAATACAGGTATGGGACCCCTTATCCGGAAACCCATTATCCAGAAAGCTCTGAATTAAGGAAAGCCTGTCTCCCATAGACTCCATTGTAATCAATTATTTCCAAATTTTTAAACTGATTTCTTTTTTCTTTGTAATAATAAAACAGTGTCTTGTAACTGATCCCAACTAAGATATAAATAATCCTTACTGGATGCAAAACAATCCTTTTGGGTTTAATTAATGTTTTATTGATTTTTTAATAGACATAATGTATGGAGATCCACATTGCGGAAAAACCCCTTATCCGGAATACCCTTGGTCCCGTGCATTCTGGATAATGGGTCCTATATCTGTGTATATATATAGATATATATATATATATATAGAAAATAATCATCTGTGGCCAGCACACCCTTCAGTGTTTTATCAAAATTTTTTTTATTATAGATTTATTGTTAAAACCAACGTTTCGGTCCTCATTAGGACCTTTCTCAAGGATGTATATTTTTATATATATATATATATATATATATATATATATATATATATATATATATCATTTGATATATATATATATATATATATATAAAAGCTTCTAATAAATTGCCGGCATTCACATTTAGGAAAAGATAATGGAGCCTGGGTGCTGTTCCAAATAGGCAGGTAGTACAACAAGGAAGGGATCTGCACTCGCAGAAAATTGCATAACAAAATTACTCTTTAAAAGTAGAAAACCTATTATTAAAAATCTTTGAGGCATATTTTTAATTATATAGTATTTCAAAAATGGCATAGGATCTATAAACCATTGGCACTTTAATGCCATAGTACTCCGCATAAGTCTTTTCCTTTATAAAGCTGCATCTTATGCTGCAACTAACTGCATAGCTGACAGTTCTGTACAATATTTAAGTGAGAATATGTAGTTTTTCCAGGAGGTGGCAGCAGAGTTACATGAGAAGGTGGTTATAATCCAAGCTGGCAAATAGGAAATAACTAGGAATAAGTCACACTCAGCAGGCAGTCATTTGAGTTGTTAGATAAAAAAACATGATAGGGAGCAACTTATATGGCTTTTACAGCTATGGTTCATTACTCCAGTCAGTTATTTCTATTGGATTTATTCAAACTGAATGAACAGTGCAATAAACAAGATACACACTGTCTGTACATCCCCGGATGTTTTCTACAGATATTTAGGGGAAGAAACGAAAGGAATTCACAGAATAAAGAAGAACGTTTTCAGTGCTAGGAATCCAAATTTGAAGACCAATTTGATAACATAAGTACTAAATTTAGACCTGTCAATGAGGGGATGTGTTAGGGTGTAATGGGGTTTGATCCAAAATGTCATGGAAATCACCTCTGGAAATTTGGCATCTCTATAAACTGTATTAGTGCAGTTATCAAAAGCAACCAATCAGCAAATAGTCTTGATCAGTCTCTTACAAATTAGAAAGCACCGATTGGTTTCTATAGGTAACTACACGGGTGCAATTTGGCACCTATATTAGTGAATCAGCCGGTGGTAGTCATTTAGCAATTGTTAGATATTTGCAAATCTCCTACTCACAATCAACACATTTTGACTTAATATTCTTAATCTGTTAATATTCTATGTCTGCTTAATATTCTTAATCTTCTTAATATTCTCAAGGCCAGACCTACTTATTATGCCATTCACTAATCCTTTTTAATACAGGGTATCACTCAGAGTTCCCTGTATAACTCAGCCTGCAGCCTTGTGCCTTTATATGGGCACAGAACCCCTCAGTGACTGCTAATATCCTTATCATTTGCAGTAGGGGGTACATTATCCCTTATAATACATGAGTGATACTCAGAGTTCCCTGTATAACTCAGCCTGCAGCCTTGTGCCTTTATATGGGCACAGAACCCCTCAGTGACTGCTAATATCCTTATCATTTACAGTAGGAGGTACATTATACCTTGGGTTTAATTACCTTTTCGGGTTTAATTACTGTTTAAATAAAAGGGAATAATTTAAACATGAAATAAACCCAATAGGGCTGTTCTGCCCCAATAAGGGGTAATTATATCTTAGTTGGGATCAAGTACAGGTACTGTTTTATTATTACAGAGAAAAGGGAATCATTTAACCATTAAATAAACCCAATAGGGCTGTTCTGCCCCAATAAGGGGTAATTATATCTTAGTTGGGATCAAGTACAGGTACTGTTTTATTATTACAGAGAAAAGGGAATCATTTAACCATTAAATAAACCCAATAGGGCTGTTCTGCCCTCAATAAGGGGTAATTATATCTTAGTTGGGATCAAGTACAGGTACTGTTTTATTATTACAGAGAAAAGGGAATCATTTAACCATTAAATAAACCCAATAGGGCTGTTCTGCCCCAATAAGGGGTAATTATATCTTAGTTGGGATCAAGTACAGGTACTGTTTTATTATTACAGAGAAAAGGGAATCATTTAACCATTAAATAAACCCAATAGGGCTGTTCTGCCCCAATAAGGGGTAATTATATCTTAGTTGGGATCAAGTACAGGTACTGTTTTATTATTACAGAGAAAAGGGAATCACTTTTAAAAATGTGAATTATTTGATTAAAACGAAGTCTATGGGAGATGGCCTTTCTGTAATTCGGATAAACGGTTTCGGGATAAGGGATCCAATACCTGTAACATAATTGCTAGTTGGGCTGGGGGGGACTAGATCAACAAGATCTTTTCAGTTTTACAGAAGAGAAGAGAAGGCTGATTCATGTTCAGGATAAACAGAAGTAGAACATTAGTAAAAGCAGAGAAGGATGGGGATGAGGAAGACATGACATGTATAGCTGGAAGCATTTTATAGCAAGCGTTTAATAGATGGAGCAGCCTGCAGGGCAGATCTGCAGAGGAATAAAAGCAAAGGCAATAGGCAGGGGGCGCAGACTGTTGAACAATAAGTATTGACATGGCATCATTTCTAATGGGTTCTACGAAGCGCTTTGTTTTGGAAATCAGGAGTCATTTCTTAAGAGTTCTGTGTCAGACCAAGTGACAGATTCATTCTTCCTGTTTTGCTGTAAATGTTGGTCTAAATTTGCTTCCAGGCCCACTCTTCCCCACCAGAAATAAACACCCTCCGTCATTTAGCCTGTACTGTATGCTGTGCACTTGGCAGGGTAGAGCTACTTGATTAATTCATTGCTGGGGTTTTTTTTTTTTTTTGTGATGAGATCCATCACTTCAGTGCACCAAGGCAAATTGCATCATTACACAGGCTTTTCATTAGCTGATTTAGCACAGATTGCTCAAGCTGTACTTGTGTTTGGTCACTGAATGGCTTAATTAATATGCTTCCGAGCTCATTAAAAGTCCAGTAATACTTAGAACAAGTTGTTCTTGTATGGGCAAACTTTAACTAAAAGAGACACGTTCTGGAAACCTTTCGTTGCCATTTTGTTTTATGTTTTAATGTTCAAATTTTAGAACTTAACGGAAATGCAGTTCCAAACAACTTCCCAATATACACTAACAAATTAGATTCAATGGTTTTAATATTATTGTTAAATTCAATTGAAATTGAAAGTAGTACAGGTATAGGACCTGGGTTTATTTCATGGTTAAATGATTCCCTTTTCTCTGTAATAATAAAACAGTACCTATACTTGATCCCAACTAAGATATAATTACCCCTTATTGGGGCAGAACAGCCCTATTGGGTTTATTTAATGGTTAAATGATTCCCTTTTCTCTGTAATAATAAAACAGTACCTGTACTTGATCCCAACTAAGATATAATTACCCCTTATTGGGGCAGAACAGCCCTATTGGGTTTATTTCATGGTTAAATGATTCCCTTTTCTCTGTAATAATAAAACAGTACCTGTACTTGATCCCAACTAAGATATAATTACCCATTATTGGGGCAGAACAGCCCTATTGGGTTAATTTCATGGTTAAATGATTCCCTTTTCTCTGTAATAATAAAACAGTACCTGTACTTGATCCCAACTAATATATAATTACCCCTTATTGGGGCAGAACAGCCCTATTGGGTTTATTTAATGGTTAAATGATTCCCTTTTCTCTGTAATAATAAAACAGTACCTGTAATTGATCCCAACTAAGATATAATTACCCCTTATTGGGGGCAGAACAGCCCTATTGGGTTTATTTCATGGTTAAATGATTCCCTTTTCTCTGTAATAATAAAACAGTACCTGTACTTGATCCCAACTAAGATATAATTACCCCTTATTGGGGCAGAACAGCCCTATTGGGTTTATTTAGTGGTTAAATGATTCCCTTTTCTCTGTAATAATAAAACAGTACCTGTACTTGATCCCAACTAAGATATAATTACCCCTTATTGGGGCAGAACAGCCCTATTGGGTTTATTTAGTGGTTAAATGATTCCCTTTTCTCTGTAATAATAAAACAGTACCTGTACTTGATCCCAACTAAGATATAATTACCCCTTATTGGGGGCAGAACAGCCCTATTGGGTTTATTTCATGGTTAAATGATTCCCTTTTCTCTGTAATAATAAAACAGTACCTGTACTTGATCCCAACTAAGATATAATTACCCATTATTGGGGCAGAACAGCCCTATTGGGTTAATTTAATGGTTAAATGATTCCCTTTTCTCTGTAATAATAAAACAGTACCTGTACTTGATCCCAACTAAGATATAATTACCCCTTATTGGGGGCAGAACAGCCCTATTGGGTTTATTTCATGGTTAAATGATTCCCTTTTCTCTGTAATAATAAAACAGTACCTGTACTTGATCCCAACTAAGATATAATTACCCATTATTGGGGCAGAACAGCCCTATTGGGTTAATTTAATGGTTAAATGATTCCCTTTTCTCTGTAATAATAAAACAGTACCTGTACTTGATCCCAACTAAGATATAATTACCCCTTATTGGGGCAGAACAGCCCTATTGGGTTTATTTAATGGTTAAATGATTCCCTTTTCTCTGTAATAATAAAACAGTACCTGTACTTGATCCCAACTAAGATATAATTACCCCTTATTGGGGGCAGAACAGCCCTATTGGGTTTATTTCATGGTTAAATGATTCCCTTTTCTCTGTAATAATAAAACAGTACCAGAGACAGCTCTATAAGGGAGTAACTAAAACGCTCAATTTTAGACGTGCAGACTGTGCCAGTATAAGGGCATCTCTGCAATGTGTCAACTGGGAAAGGCTTTTCATGGGGTTAGACACAGAAGGAAAATGGAACATCTTTAAAACATTGCTTTGCAGGTATACACAACAGTATATCCCCCTTGTAAGCAAGGAGAGGCATCGCAAAGCAAAACCCTTATGGCTGAATAAAAGAGTTAGGGTCGAGGTTGGTAATAAAAAACGTGCTTTTAAAGCATTCAAGTTAGCTGGGACAGCGGAAACTTTCATCAGGTACAAGGAAGCAAATAAAGCAGCAAAAAAGCTATCAGGCAAGCTAAAATAGAGATGGAAAGGGATATTGCTGCTAGGAGTAAAAAGAATCCAAAATTATTTTTTAATTATGTGAATAGTAAAAAAATGAAGCAAGAAGGGGTGGGAACTTTATTATCACGGGGAGGTACGTTGGTTGATGAGAACGGGGAAAAAGCTGAAATTTTGAACTCTTATTTTTCATCTGTCTATACATCTGAGGAGCCAGATAATGAAGGCTTCCCTTGTAATATACCCAGTGCTAGTAATTTAGCTACTGACGCGTGGGTCACTCAGGAGGAAATTCAAAAGAGACTTGAACATGTAAAGGTAAACAAAGGTCCAGGACCGGATGGGATTCATCCCAGGGTATTAAATGAGCTGAGCGCTGTGATTGCCAAGCCTCTTCACATAATTTTTCAGGATTCGTTGAGGTTTGGCATGGTGCCGAGAGACTGGCGGATTGCTAATGTGGTGCCGTTATTTAAAAAGGGATCTCGTTCTCAGCCTGAAAACTATAGGCCTGTTAGTCTGACATCAGTAGTAGGAAAACTTTTGGAAGGGGTAATAAGGGATAGGATAGTTGAATACATTGCAGTTCACAATACTATTAGTTTGTGCCAGCATGGTTTTATGCGTAACAGATCTTGCCAGACTAATTTAGTTGCCTTTTATGAGGAGGTGAGCAGGAACCTTGATGCTGGAATGGCAGTTGATGTCATCTACTTAGATTTTGCTAAAGCGTTTGATACAGTACCTCACAGAAGGTTAATGATCAAATTGAGGAATATTGGCCTAGAACATAATATTTGTAATTGGATAGAAAACTGGCTGAAGGATAGAGTACAAAGAGTGGTGGTAAATGGAACATTTTCTAATTGGGCCAGTGTGGTTAGTGGAGTGCCGCAGGGGTCAGTCCTTGGGCCTTTGCTTTTTAACTTGTTTATTAATGACCTGGAGGTGGGCATAGAGAGTACTGTTTCTATTTTTGCTGATGACACTAAATTGTGCAAAACTATAAGTTCCATGCAGGATGCTGCCGCTTTGCAGAGCGATTTGACAAAATTGGAAAACTGGGCAGCAAACTGGAAAATGAGGTTCAATGTTGACAAGTGCAAAGTTATGCACTTTGGTAGGAATAATATAAACGCAAACTATCTACTGAATGGTAGTGTGTTGGGGGCATCCTTAATGGAGAAGGATCTAGGGGTTTTTGTAGATCACAAGTTGTCTAATTCCAGGCAGTGTCATTCTGTGGCTACTAAAGCAAATAAAGTGCTGTCTTGTATAAAAAAGGGCATTGACTCAAGGGATGAGAACATAATTTTGCCCCTTTATAGGTCCCTGGTAAGGCCTCACCTTGAGTATGCAGTGCAGTTTTGGGCTCCAGTCCTTAAGAAGGATATTAATGAGCTGGAGAGAGTGCAGAGACGTGCAACTAAACTGGTAAAGGGGATGGAAGATTTAAGCTATGAGGTTAGACTGTCGAGGTTGGGGTTGTTTTCTCTGGAAAAGAGGCGCTTGCGAGGGGACATGATTACTCTGTACAAGTACATTAGAGGGGATTATAGGCAGTTGGGGGATGTTCTTTTTTCCCATAAAAACAATCAGCGCACCAGAGGTCACCCCTATAGATTAGAGGAACGGAGTTTCCATTTGAAGCAGCGTAGGTGGTTCCTCACGGTGAGGGCAGTGAGGCTGTGGAATGCCCTTCCTAGTGATGGGGTAATGGCAGATTCTGTTAATGCCTTTAAGAGGGGCCTGGATGAGTTTTTGAACAAGCAGAATATCCAAGGCTATTGTGATACTAATATCTACAGTTAGTATTACTGGTTGTATATATATAGTTTATGTATGTGAGTGTATAGATTGGTTAGTATAGGTTGTGTGCTGGGTTTACTCGGATGGGTTGAACTTGATGGACAATGGTCTTTTTTCAACCCTATGTAACTATGTAACTATGTAACTATGTACCTGTACTTGATCCCAACTAAGATATAATTACCCCTTATTGGAGGCAAAAACAATCCTTTGGGGTTTAAATGATGTTTAAATGATTTTTTAATAGATTTCAGATATGGAGGTCCAAATTATGGAAAGATCCCTTATCTTGAAAGGCCCAGGTCCTAAGTATTCTGGATAACAGGTCTATACCTGTACAAGTTAATTCGATTTAGAAAAATAAACTCAAATTCACAAATTCGAAATCTGATAAATATTGTAAGCCTATTAATAACTGGCAGCTTTGCCCCCAGTTTTTCATGTGGACAAACTTGATATTATATTAAAACAGTTTCTCGTTGCCACATTTAGAGATATGTATTTGAAACCATTCTGAACATGTTGCAATTTGAAGTGAAAGCATTAGAGGGAGTAGCACCCTACGTGCCAGACAGATACATTAAATAGATATGACTGAGCGCACCAGTCTTCTGTTCATCATTCGACTATTCTGCTCAACGGGATTTAATGTAGTACGGTTTAATGTCTGACATAATTCCCTTCAGGTTGCTTAAGATCAAAATTTGCATTCATGTCCCAAAAACTAACGTGAAACATTGGGTTTAGTATTTTGCATGAAAAAAAAAATCCAAATCCGAAGTCTTCTCTTGAGGTCAAGAAAATGTCTAAACGGATCAAAAGAAGCAAAGAGACCAAGAAGTGACACAACCTTAACAAAGTCATTTGAAATCATTTGACAGTAAATTTCCCTGTAAGTTCCTAGCCTTAAGCACGGAGAATCCTTTGCTTTCTAACAGTCTTCTTGCAGACAATCCAGATTTTGCAAATGCTAAATTCAAGCTGGGGTTGGATGGGGCCCGACTCCTTCCTGAAGGCAATTCTCAAGCTTGACACACTTCCCCGAAGAGGAAAGGCTTCCATCAAGGGGCTGACATTGAATGTATCGTGTCATAAATGCAAAATCTCCGAGGAGTGAGAGCTGCCATTTACAGTGCGGATGACAACAATGGCAGGGATCAGCGGGGTTGCAAGATTGCTTTAATATGACTGGCACCTAGCAGTTTAACTCACATCCTTTCTGACAAGGTGTCAGTCCAGGGTTTGTCTTATAGGAATAATAAAAAGATCCAAAAACCTTTCATTTAGATCTGAGAATAAAAGAAGGAGTTGATTACATAGGTGTGTTTTATTTTCTTTGTTCAAAGAATAATGTTAAGATAGAACTGGGTAGTTGAGAACGTAGGTACAGGATAATAAACTCTGTACGAGTCATTAAAGAAAAAAAACGATAATAGATAAAGTGTATGAGTGAAATTGGACTTTATTTTCCGTTATCCAGAATGCTCGGGACCAAGGGTATTCCGGAGAAGGGGTCTTTCCGTAATTTGGATCTTCATACCTTAAGTCTACTAAGAAATCAATAAAAAGTTAAATTAAACCCAATAGGATTAGTTATATATTAGTTGGGATCAAGTACAGGTACTGTTTTATTATTACAGAGAAAAAGGGAATCATTTAACCATTAAATAAACCCAATAGGGCTGTTCTGCCCCCAATAAGGGGTAATTATATCTTAGTTGGGATCAAGTACAGGTACTGTTTTATTATTACAGAGAAAAGGGAATCATTTAACCATTAAATAAACCCAATAGGGCTGTTCTGCCCCCAATAAGGGGTAATTATATCTTAGTTGGGATCAATTACAGGTACTGTTTTATTATTACAGAGAAAAGGGAATCATTTAACCATTAAATAAACCCAATAGGGCTGTTCTGCCCCCAATAAGGGGTAATTATATCTTAGTTGGGATCAAGTACAGGTACTGTTTTATTATTACAGAGAAAAGGGAATCATTTAACCATTAAATAAACCCAATAGGGCTGTTCTGCCCCAATAAGGGGTAATTATATCTTAGTTGGGATCAAGTACAGGTAATGTTTTATTATTACAGAGAAAAGGGAATCATTTAAGCATTAAATAAACCCAATAGGGCTGTTCTGCCCCCAATAAGGGGTAATTATATCTTAGTTGGGATCAATTACAGGTACTGTTTTATTATTACAGAGAAAAGGGAATCATTTAACCATTAAATAAACCCAATAGGGCTGTTCTGCCCCAATAAGGGGTAATTATATCTTAGTTGGGATCAAGTACAGGTACTGTTTTATTATTACAGAGAAAAGGGGAATCAATATTAAAAATCAGAATTATTTGATTAAAATGGAGTCTATGGGACACAGGCTTTCCGTAATTCGGAGCTTTCTGGATATCGGGTTTCCAGATAACAGATCCCATACCTGTATAAGAATTGGGTACCTACAAACACCTTATACCTGCCTCCAACGCTTTTTGACTCTTCTCCTTAACCCATACTTCTTTGGTTAATATTAATAAAGTTTCTCATTTTTGGAACCCTTCCTGTAAACGGGCAACAATCAGTTTTCTCCATAGACATCTAATGATCAATAGGATTATTTGCGTTCCTCTTCTTTATTCTGTATTTTTACGGGAGTCCAAAAATATTATGAAGCTAAAAATAATGAACTTTCTCTATTTCAATGAATGTTCCAAGGCCAAACCCACATGGTTTGCAGAGAATGGTTATGCCTTGGTTACGCACTATATATATATCAAAGATTATTCTGTATTCTATAATTATTTGTCATCTAACAAATATTTCATATAGGGGCAGATTTATCAATGTGGGAAATTAGAGCTTATCTTTTGCTAAATATGCCTAAAATCCCATAGAAGAGGTAACATTTTACAGTGTTGAGCTCTTATTTCACACTTTGATAGACCTGCCCCGTATGGTTTTGGGCACCAACAGCTGTTTACTAGTGATGAGCGAATTTGTCCCGTTTCGCTTCGCCGAATTTTTCGCGAAACGGCAAAAAAATCCCCGAAACGGTGAAAAATTCACGAAACTAATATGTCGCGCAACGTAATTTTTTTCCGTCGCGCGGTGTGAATTTTGTCGTAATTGCGTAATTTCTCGCCATAATTTCTGTGCACGGCAAAATAAGTTGTGCGCCCTAGTTTTCCGTTGTGGCGGAAAAATCGGCGCACACGTAAAAAAATTGCCCGCGCGCGACTAAAACTGGGCGTTTGCGGCAAAAATTGCTCGCGCGCAACAAAATTTGCCCGCGCGCGCCAACCGCGCAACAAAGATTTTTTTTTGTCGTGCGACAAATTTCCGCCTCGCGGCGAAACGAGCCGCACAGCGAATTTTCGCCGCCGTTTCGCGAAACATTTCGCCGGTGGCGAAGCGCAAAAGTTCGCCGCGAATCTAACGCTGGCGCATTTTTTCGCTCATCCCTACTGTTTAACTTTAAATAAATTGAAATTGCTCTCTTCATGAAGGTCACTTCTGGTAGGTGGTGGAGAATACAAACTTCTTTGAAAGACAGTCAGTCAGTGAAAATAGGTAGTAAAATTGCAATGGTTTTTCCATGTTGGAAAAATCTGAAGGTTTCTTTCCTTTCTACCCTTCGTTCCTCATACACTAATACAAGAATGTAATTCTATTTGGGATTGCATAAATAAAATGTTGCATTTTATGTTCTCACGTTAAACAGAAGGCCTGGTTTATCTTACAAACTGAGGACTTTGCCTGTGTTTCAGGTTAGCCAATACACATTTGCTATGTGCAGTTACCGAGAGAAAAAAGCAGAACCTCAGGAGCTTCTTCAGCTAGATGGATACACAGTGGATTACACCGACCCACAGCCAGGTAAGGCATTGTAAAACAGTTGGTAAATTATCTGCACAGTTTTTAGAATATTTTGAGGACTTGCCTGACCATAAAAGGACAAGGCCAAAAGCAAAGTGTTTCTACAGGTCATTGAGCTCCGAGGTGACTTCTCATATCCTTATATTTTACACCAGGGGGTACATTAATTTTTATAACACACAAGATTCACCGAGTCATGTGATACAAATGACATCACTGAGCACTAAATGTAACCGATGACATCAGCAAGCACAGTATTACATAAATACATACTCAGCTATGTTACAGTACATTTATAACACAGGCAAGGTAACAAACAGTCCCATGAATACAAATGTACAGCAAATATTTAGATATATAGTTTAAATGCTGAAACGTTATTAATTAAACACTTATTATAATAAACAATATATTTATATCTCTATTTATAGATAGTTATATAGAAATATATAAGATTCTCAACAGCGAAATGTATAATTGTGCAGTGAATCCATGCCTGGGAAAACAATTTGCTCATTACTACTGGGTATTTGAAAGTTTACTGCCAAGAGTGCAAGTAACAATTGCATATATATATATATATATATATATATATATATATATATATATATATATATATATATATATATATATATATATATATATATATATATATATATATATATATATATATATATATATATATATGCAGGTGGGGGACCTGTTATCCAGAATGCTCGGGACCTGGGGTTTTCTGTATAAGGGATCTTTCTGTAATTTGGATCTCCATACCTTAAGTCTACTAAAAGATTGTTTAAACATTAAATGAAGCCAGTAGGCTTGTTTTGTTTCCAATAAGGGGTAATTATATCTTAGTTGGGATCAAGTACAGGTACTGTTTTATTATTACAGAGAAAAGGGAATCATTTAACCATTAAATAAACCCAATAGGGCTGTTCTGCCCCCAATAAGGGGTAATTATATCTTAGTTGGGATCAAGTACAGGTACTGTTTTATTATTACAGAGAAAAGGGAATCATTTAACCATTAAATAAACCCAATAGGGCTGTTCTGCCCCAATAAGGGGTAATTATATCTTAGTTGGGATCAAGTACAGGTACTGTTTTATTATTACAGAGAAAGGGGAATCATTTAACCATTAAATAAACCCAATAGGGCTGTTCTGCCCCCAATAAGGGGTAATTATATCTTAGTTGGGATCAAGTACAGGTACTGTTTTATTATTACAGAGAAAAGGGAATCATTTAACCATTAAATAAACCCAATAGGGCTGTTCTGCCCCCAATAAGGGGTAATTATATCTTAGTTGGGATCAAGTACAGGTACTGTTTTATTATTACAGAGAAAAGGGAATCATTTTACCATTAAATAAACCCAATAGGGCTGTTCTGCCCCCAATAAGGGGTAATTATATCTTAGTTGGGATCAAGTACAGGTACTGTTTTATTATTACAGAGAAAAGGGAATCATTTAACCATGAAATAAACCCAATAGGGCTGTTCTGCCCCCAATAAGGGGTAATTATATCTTAGTTGGGATCAAGTAGAAGAAACTGTTTTATTATTACAGAGAAAAAGAAAATCATTTTTAAAAATTAGAATAATTTGCTTATAATGGAGTCTATGGGAGATGGCCTTCCAGTAATTCGGAACTTTCTGGATAATGGGTTTCTGGATAATCGATCCCATACGAATATATATATATATAAAAACACTTTAATATTATTACTGTTAGAAAGCCAGTTTGTGATGTATTTTTATGGTCCTCCCTTCTGGCATGCTGGTATAAGTGTAACTGTACAGTTACTGCTACTTACAAAAATAAAGAATAGATGTATGTAAATGGAAATATTTAATTTCTGCATATCGATAAAAATATAGTTATATCTAAAAAAAATCCAGTTGTTCTCATGTGAGTTTGCAAAATATAGAAGATTATAAACTCAAACATACATGTAACATTACAAATTCTAGTCATATTTTATTATTTTTGGTTGATAGTTTTTTATTAATATATTCTTTCATAAGGTTTGGAAGGTGGCAGGTCATTTTTCAACGCAGTCAAGGAAGGAGACACTGTGATCTTTGCAAGTGACGATGAACAAGACCGGATCTTATGGGTTCAAGCGATGTACAGAGCAACGGGGCAATCTCACAAGCCTGTGCCTCCAACCCAAGTTCAAAAGCTAAATGCAAAAGGAGGCAATGTACCCCAGCTGGATGCCCCAATATCCCAATTTTGTAAGTACACCAAGGACATTAGCTATTTGGTTGCCAGTAAGTTCACAAATAAAATATTTCTCACCATTCTTCTATAGAAGGTTAATTAAAAGCACAATAGCTATATATATAGGGAATTAGTAAAGCTACGTTGCATTTTGTTTAATCTTATTCTTCTTCTTTTAATGCACTTGCACATTGTATATAATCAGAAAACATTATGTTCCTTGACATATTTAATTAATTTAGCTAGAGCCATATTAAATGTATTTCATAATAAAATAAAATACATCTATAGTATAATTATTTTACTGACCCCCCCCCCCACCAAAAAAATCATTTTATTTTGTGCATAGATTTATTTTTCTTGCTGTGTACATAAATATATTTGAAAAAAGAAAAATTCATAACCAAGAACCTAAATAACACACAAAATATTTGCAGTTGAATTGAAGTGGCCATTGAAACTGAACCAGCATTTGACAATGTTTGTGCAATTATTTGCTAATAAAATAAACATATTATGATCAAAGCCTGATCTGAAATAGATCTAGTTCTCATAAGCTCCTGATAATATTATAGAAATGTCTTAATGTTACTAATGCTTATTTTATTAAGGTTAAGCTTTCGGTTTTGGTTAATGCATTGTTGTTCTTTTACTTTTATGCATTGAGAAAACTATGATAACACATGTGTTAAATCTAGGATACACATTATCGCTGGTTCTAGAACAAATGATAATCCCGTGCATCAGAGCTTGTGTTTTGTTTCAGCCTTGAGACTCTACAGTATCTACATTCTGTAACAGTTGAACTCCAGCAGGGCAGGGAACAGGCCCCAGGCACTGAAAGTTCAGGAAAAAAAAAACTGCATCATCATGGATGTTCAGTCGGCAGCCCATTTAGTGCAAAAATGGCCGTAGGCTGAATATCCTTGGTGTAAATGTTACAAATAAAAATGTAGTTTATACTCTTACCAAGGGCAATTTCCCATCAAAGGGACCTTTTCTACAACAATGACCTTCTTTGCCCTACACTAATGTGGTCCTGAGCTGTAGAACTGTTCCATTTTTCCAACTTACCTCCAGAATTCCCGAGTTTTATTATAGCAAATAGCAACCGCTTCTTAAAAGATCAGTTATTATTATTTATGACTATTTACCTATACATACAGCCTGCATTTGTTTTGTTAAGCTATATGACTGTGAAATATAAGAATATATTTTTTGGGTTCTGCTTTGCCAAATCTTAAAATGCAATACCTGAGTTTTAAAATGAATATCTATCGATATAAAGACTGCAACAAACCTAAATTTAACTCCTATATATTCCTATGATTCATACACCCACATCATATGTGCATTTATATGAACCTTATTATTTACATTTTCTCTTTATTATCTACCAGTGTATTACATGAATTATAGAAGGGCACAATTTACCGAAGACTATTTTTCCCCCTCGTCTTCCAAATTTTTCAGCAACGAGAATAAAGTTATTTACAATTGTTTGTTTGTGGGACGGAAATACATTTAATGTGGCGTACATGCTTAAAAGTTTGTATTTTTAACCCATAGAAATAAACCTGTCAACCCTTTCCGATTTCTTGGGAGTCCCCTATAGTGTTACCATAACCATGGTGAAGCAAGGGGTGTAGTTGTGACACCCAAAATCACCCAAATTTAGTCCTCCAAAGGTCGACAGAGGTTTCATTGTGATTGTAAATTGCCAGTTGTGCATTATTTGGACACAATATAACGCAAGATCATTGCCCTGGCCTTTTTTTCACATTCCCATCTACCTATGATAATTCGAATCTATATCTTTAATTAGCTATGTCCTGATTCAGTGGTGGACACATATATTTCGATTTCATTAATATTTTTGCTTCCAGCTTGGCTCGCAGATAGTTAAACCCCTTTCCTTAATGTCGAGGCCCACACAGCAGCTTACATTCCTCTTCTCACGCCCTGTTCCCAAACACTGGCCTGCACTTCTGACCTGAGCTCTAATTAAGCTTAGTAGGTGACAGTGTCTTTATTAAGCAGAGACCGCTAGCAGGAATCCCATTTTCTATTTTGCTTGCTTTTACAAACCTACAAAAAAAACGAAAATACTAAAAACTGAACGAGATGAAGTCATTTTTTTAAGAAAATATCCCCAGTTTATTTACTAACAACTTTCTAAGGATCCTACTTGCACATTATTAATACTTTTCATAAAACACTTGCTCATTTTATACCCGCTATTCTTTTTTTTTTTATAAAGCAGAGTAACATTGTTATAATTCCGTATTGCATTTTAAGATTCTTGTTTTTTTATTTCACATTCAGCAAGGTAAGGATATATTATTGTCCTTTCCGTACGTAGATTTTCTTTTCTTTTTTTTCCCTTGTGCATTTCTTTGTTAGTCAATGTACTGTATGTGTTTTGAGACTTATAAATCCATAGATGAGCTTCTCCCAGCCTAGAGAATTATGCCTAAGCATTTTCAACGTGTTTTATATTGCAGAGAAAAAAAATATATCTCTACTCTTGTTTTCATAGCTGTCTGTGCCAGCGAGATGACTTGCTCCCAACAGTATAACCGTTACGTCCGCTATTATCCGCTTTGTCAAATCCGATATTCCCAGATTGTATTTGGAATTATTACGTAACTTTTGACTGATGTTTTCACGGCAGCTCTGAAAAAAAGGGTGGTTTCTATTTTGCATTTAAAAAAAAAATAACAATCTAAAATAGATCCTGCTATTCACCCATTTGTGCGACTCTGCTACTCACTTTTATTTGGCTGATAGAGTTACGTATCGGTCTAATACCTTATCAATTGCCCTCCCCTCTATTTTTTGTTTTGTTTTATGTGTTTTACTCTCTTCCAAATATTCTATGAAACCCATGAGATCCATAATACCGAATGACTTCTCAGTGGAAAATCTGCCATAGTTTTGCCTATGTTTAAGCTTCATAAAAGTGACCACTTGTCTGCAATTTCCTATTGTGTGTCTTGTGTGTATCGGTAGAACATTCAATCAAATAACATGCCCAGAATGATCATTTAAAAATCAAATTTGGTAAGCAGTAACTGATTTTTGTGTTTCATCCTCTCAATTCAAATGCCTTTTTACACCAAACTATCGGAGACTTCTACTGAAAATGGCTCCTTTTTATAGACATGTTAAGTTTGCTCTGCTGTTAAAACCTGACTAGACATTTAAGGGCTTTTCTTTTTTCTTCTTTGCCTGAACCCTAGTCCTTAAATTGCTAAACTGGGGCTCTTGTCTGCTTTCTTGAGTCTTTATGCTATTCTGGTTTGTTCCTTCTTACCCTGCTATCTTCTAGCTGGACTGAAGGGTAAGTGTTTCCCGATAGCTAGCACAGCTCAGATAATCTAAACAGATTATCTGACATATGCAATGTGCTTTTTTTTTTTCTCTCTCTCTCTTAAATCGTTCTCATGTTTAGATTTCTAGTAAAACTCTTCATGTTCTTTCTTCCAAAATTTAGGTTTGACTTGTTTAAGTTTCCATACTGAAATTAGGATGCATGTGATGTTTGCATAATTGCCTTCTCTCCTTGGCTTTGACATTAGCATCAAGAGATGCTCTAAAAAAAAAAAAAAGTACAGTCATTATTTTATTTTTCCTTTATCATTTCTAAATCTAACAATTCCGTTTTCATTTAATGGTTTGATTTCTTTCATGCCCTGTTGACTGTGCAATGCTTGTGAAGAGGTCATTTTGCACAATGCTAGAGCCGTTTGCATTTTGCTGTAGTTTTTTTCATGTTACTGTTGATGTCCCGGTGCTAAGCATGAATAATCACCGATTACATTATGTAATGCTAAAAAATATATATGTTAATACTAAGAACACTTCAAACAAAAAGCATGAATCAGATATAAATGAAAGACCTTCAACCTGTAGCCTTTTCAGCTGTATTTCATCTACAGCTCCTACTGGGAGGTCACAGGATGATTTTCCTTGATAGAAGAAGCCTTTTTTCCAATTTTTTTGTAGGAATAATGTATATTTTGTATATTTCTGACCAGTATTTCATGTTACACTAGTGCTGCAAGTGGCAATTGACAAAATACATTTTAAACATGGAAAAAGTTTACTTGCCAAAGTGGCTTGCATCACATAGGTATTTTTTGGCATGGCAAAGAATTTCCCAAAGATAAGTTTGCAAAAGCCATGAATGTGAAATCAAAACAATCAAATTTGTCAGTTGAAAAGGAGGAGCTCAATCATCGGGTGTCCCCATTTTCGTATGGAAATTTCAGTAGATGATCCACCACCACCTACCGAGTCTTGATATTTCTGTTTGTGAATGTGTAGTTTGGTTGTTTTTTTAACTCCCTTCACCCAACCCCTTATTATTTGCTTTTGTTTTTCCTCCTAAAGATGAAGTCGAATCTTTTGGTCATGAGAGTTGGCAAATATGTACTTGGAGTATTCTGAATGCAATATGAGAAGGAGCAGGTGGCTTTGTCCCTCCTGACCATGAAAACAATACTCCTTTTTTCCTTTCTTTCTTTCTCTCCTTCTTTATTTTGGTTATATTTCCCTTGGATAGCAGGCAGAATTAAATCTACGCTCTTTCAAGCAGAAACCATATTCCTTTTTTTGGGTGTCTAATGAGGACTCCAGTTACTGGTGCTGCAATATGATAACATGCTGGAGTTTGCTATTTTGTTTTCTACAATGAAAGTATGAATGAGAGAACGAATGAATGGACTCTTGGACTGACAATTTGCAATATCTGCATCATTCGCTATTTTGTGAGATGTTGATGATTGTATGTTCTGCTTGACATAAATCTCTGACACGTCATTAAATTCACGGCTATGTTTTTTTTTTTCTTTTTTTTCTTTTTGTATGATCAGTTTGTATCTGCTTCTTTCACAAATGCTGTTTTTGGCTTTTCAGTGTTAAGAGGCCTAGTGTAAACTGCATTGCATCCCATCATGTTCTGACGCAGTTTAACGCTCGCCTTGAACAGCTGAGGGGCTGAAAACCGATTTTTTTTTAACATTCACATTACTGGCATGAACAAAATGTGCTGCAAAATCACTAAAAAGCATGCTGTTTCTGACATTTGTTCCCATAAAATGTTTTTTTAAATTGTCCATTAAGTGTGAACTCATAAAGATGAGAAAAAAAAATGCTTAAACTATTATTTTGTTCAAGTTGTCTCTCATATCTTATGTACTATGCTGTATAATGTATGGATGTAGGCAGAGTTATCCCAAAGTGATATCTCTAGATAGATGCCCATCCAAAAGAGGTATCACAGGCTATCCAATATCTTTAATGCCTTCCTAGGTGTATTTAAAGGCTCAAGATAAACCGAACAGCTTTTGGGATAACAGAGCCTGCATCTGTATATTAATGTATAATCATTTGTGTGTCTATAAGTCTAGGGAAGGTTAGCTGTTTTAATGCAACATAGTGTTACATTTTAAAACAAAAAGAGGTGGGTGCATGAGCAGTGTTGATTCCGTAAAGCAAAACTTGAGTTTATTTTTCCTAATAGTATTACATTGCAGGATACTTAAAAGTTTAGTTTCCAGTTCTTGCCCTTTATTCGAGAGGCAAACTCTCAGATACGCTGCCTTTTTATTTTTAATTTATTGTGTAATGTATTGTGTTTATTCAGAAATAAAGAGGGAACATTTTATCCGTATTACGTGGCTCAGGAAAGTTAGCCAAAATGCCATTGGCTGACATCAGTTTCATTTTGATGTGATATTAATACGTCCATTGAAATCAAGTTAAATAAATTCTGATGTATAGGAAGGCAAAGGCTATGCTTAACTGTCAGCCAACAGACCCAAAAGCTCAACTTAAAATACAGGTATGGGACCTGTTATCCAGAATGCTCGGGACCTGGGGTTTTCCGGATAAGGGATCTTTCCATAATTTGGATCTCTATAACTTAAGTCTGCTAAAAATCATTTAAATATTGAATAAACCCAATAGGATTGTTTTGCCTACAATAAGAATTAATTGAGATCAAGTACAAGGTACTGTTTTATTATTACAGAGAAAAGGGAATCATTTAACCATGAAATAAACCCAATAGGACTGTTCTGCCCCCAATAAGGGGTAATTATATCTTAGTTGGGATCAAGTACAGGTACTGTTTTATTATTACAGAGAAAAGGGAATCATTTAACCATTAAATAAACCCAATAGGGCTGTTCTGCCCCCAATAAGGGGTAATTATATCTTAGTTGGGATCAAGTACAGGTACTGTTTTATTATTACAGAGAAAAGGGAATCATTTAACCATGAAATAAACCCAATAGGGCTGTTCTGCCCCAATAAGGGGTAATTATATCTTAGTTGGGATCAAGTACAGGTACTGTTTTATTATTACAGAGAAAAGGGAATCATTTAACCATGAAATAAACCCAATAGGGCTGTTCTGCCCCCAATAAGGGGTAATTATATCTTAGTTGGGATCAAGTACAGGTACTGTTTTATTATTACAGAGAAAAGGGAATCATTTAACCATGAAATAAACCCAATAGGGCTGTTCTGCCCCAATAAGGGGTAATTATATCTTAGTTGGGATCAAGTACAGGTACTGTTTTATTATTACAGAGAAAAGGGAATCATTTAACCATGAAATAAACCCAATAGGGCTGTTCTGCCCCCAATAAGGGGTAATTATATCTTAGTTGGGATCAAGTACAGGTACTGTTTTATTATTACAGAGAAAAGGGAATCATTTAACCATGAAATAAACCCAATAGGGCTGTTCTGCCCCCAATAAGGGGTAATTATATCTTAGTTGGGATCAAGTACAGGTACTGTTTTATTATTACAGAGAAAAGGGAATCATTTAACCATGAAATAAACCCAATAGGGCTGTTCTGCCCCCAATAAGGGGTAATTATATCTTAGTTGGGATCAAGTACAGGTACTGTTTATTATTACAGAGAAAAGGGAATCATTTAACCATTAAATAAACCCAATAGGGATGTTCTGCCCCCAATAAGGGGTAATTATATCTTAGTTGGGATCAAGTACAGGTACTGTTTTATTATTACAGAGAATAAGGAAATTATTTTTAAAAATTAGAATTATTTGCTTATAATAGAGTCTATGGGAGATGGCCTTTCCGTAATTTGGGACTTTCTGGATAACAGGTCTCCGGATAAGGGGTCCCATACCTGTACCAGGTAATGGATTGTTAAATATAATTGGCTTTTCGTAGGGTGCATATCATTTTTTGTATTATTCAATATAACATATGAGGGATATTACACGGATAAAATACAGCTTAACTTTCATTTATGGCAATATTAAGGCACTGTAGAAGTGATGAAAATAGTACAAACTCTTGTAATATTAAATAAAATAATAAATAAAGGCTAAAATGGCATAAATAGTACTTTGGAGGAGATAATTCTCTTTGTAATTTTTCCATAGACATTGGTAAAAAATATAGAAAGGCAGCTCTATGCTGCTTGATTCCTATCTAGTGTGTAGTAAAAAAAAAAAAAGAAACAAGGTCTAGTGTAAATAAGCTGTGTAAGTAACGCGCTATTTTCATTACAGGAAAGGCCACATGAATCTATAAAATCTGACAACAGATTTCATTAAAATGTGCTAAAGGGGGGGAAGCTGCTCGACGGACACGTGACATGTTTGCACAACAAGGAAAACGAGTTGACTTACTGCAATTTGCAACATGACGTTTGATTATAGTAATGCAAATGACTGTTTTGTAGAGGCCTGACCCTTCTAATGACCAAAAGTTTCCACACAGAGATACGCAATTTAAACCGCTTGTCTGATATTCTTGTTTCATGGATGTGCCGACAACGACTTTTGTGATTTCGATAAAAATAACATGAATAGAAGCCCAGCCAAGTATATCTAACCGTAACAGTATTTATTATACCCTTGAGACTTACCGTATTTTTCGCCATATAAGACGCTCCGGAATATAAGACGCACCCAATTTTAAAGGAGACAAATCTAGATTCTGAACTATATAATATACTAATTATCAAGTACTTGCCATCCTGCTGTGTGCTTTGCGTGACTAGAGGTGCGCGCGCCAATGTCAGCAGTGTCAGTGCGTGCCAATTGGCACTGCAAGGGGAAGAGGACGCATGGTACGGACGACCACGGGGGGGGGTAATATCCCCCCAAATATTACGAAAGTGCCCCCATACACAGTGCCCCAATTGCCCCATAGACAGTAGCCCCCACACACAGTGCCCCCAATAGAAAGTGCCCCCATACACAGTACCCTAGTTACCCCCATAAACAGTGCCCCCAATTGCCCCATAAACAGTAGCCCCCACACACAGGGCCCCAATAGAAAGTGCCCCCATACACAGTACCCCCATACACAGTACCCCAATTGCCCCCATAAACAGTGCCCCCATACACAGTGCCTCAATTGCCCCCATAAACAGTGCCCCCAATTGCCCCATAGACAATAGCCCCTACACACAGTGCCCCCAATAGAAAGTGCCCCAATTGCCCCCATAAACAGTAGCCCCCAATTGCCCCCATATAAAGTACCCTTGACAGACCATCGCCGGAGGCTCCTCTCTTATGCCGCTGCAACAGGCTCTTCTATAAGGTTGCGCCTCGTTGCTGACGTGTGACATCATACGCACGGGCGCAACCTTATAAAAAGGCCTGACGCCGCCGCATAAGAGAGCAGCCTCCGGCGATGACTTGGCAGTGGGTGAGTATTCGCCGTATAAGACGCACAGGCTTTCCCCCCCCAGTTTGGGGGAAGAAAAAGTGCGTCTTATACGGCGAAAAATACGGTACATTTTTTAACTTTGATTTTTACATAGGAAACATTGGCATCTTACCGAAATGATTTTGTAGCTGTTTTAGCCAAACAGTTTAGTGTTCATCGCAGATCTACCTTGGTTGTCTGACATTAGGTTAAACCAAATCATCCAAACCGATCACATACTAAAAAATAGTGACTCGTAATACAATTTTCAATTTTTTATATTTAGGGTCATATTTATGAATAGGTAAAATAGGATTCTCTGCAGGTAACCAGGCACAGTTCACTATTTCAGCAAAATGCCCCTAAAATCCCAGTGTTGGAAATTCCATCTGTTCATCAGTAGTAAGCTATGGGGCCGATTCACTAATGTACGAATACGATTGACAGAATCCAATAATTTCTGATGATCAAAAATGTCCCGAAAATTCTTTTCGTTTGAATATGAAAATTTCGTACTTACGATCCAGAAGATCCGAAATTTTCGTATGCAAACAACCGTTTACGTATGGCGATCGGATAGTCATTAAATTTTCGATCCCAAACAGAGCGAAACCCTTTCTGACACTTCAGTGCATGATGTGGGAAGCTTTCCAAAGGACTTGATGGCACTCTGCAGCTCCAAACTGGCCAAAAGAAAGTCACAATACTGAAACTTGAATGAATTCCGAAACTTGTGTACTTGTTGCGACAAATATTATTTTGTCGCACAAATTGTCATGCAAATTGTCGCAAAGTACGAAAAAGTCTCGGAAATTAATGAAAAGTAGTGATGAGCCGTTTTGCGAATTTTTCGCCGTTTCGCGGATCTTTTGAAAGATTCGCTAATTTTTCAGCGACGCGAAACGGCAAAAATTTCGTGCAACAAAAAAATTGACGCCCGCGGCTATTATTTGGTCGCGCGGCTATTGTTTCGTCGCCCACGGCTATTATTTTGTCGTGCGCCTATTGTTTCGTCGCCCGTGGCTATTATTTTGTCGCGCGGCTATTGTTTTGTCGCCCGTGGCTATTGTTTCGTCGCCCGCGGCTATTGTTTTGTCGCCCGTGGCTATTATTTTGTCGCGCGGCTATTGTTTTGTCGCCCGTGGCTATTGTTTCGTCGCCCGCGGCTATTGTTTCATCGCCCGCGGCTATTGTTTCGTCGCCCGTGGCTATTATTTTGTCGCGCGGCTATTGTTTTGTCGCCCGTGGCTATTGTTTCGTCGCCCGCGGCTATTGTTTTGTCGCCCGCGACAAATCCATGCCTGCCGAAACTTTTCGCCCATCACTAATGAAAAGGTCACGGAAAATACTCACAGAAAAAAAACGATTTTTTTCTATTCGTAACCAATCGTACATTGATAAATTGGCCCCAATGTTGTTTTTTTTGCAACAGTATTTTTTGTGAAAATACTGGAATACTTTTTAGGCTGGTGTATTTCAGCTTTCTAAAACCCCCATCCCTTTCACTCAAATCTAAAAACAGTTTTTAGTCTGAAAATGCTCTGTAAAATGTTTAAACATTTCTAAAAGTTAAAATACGTGTTTATCCATCATCTATAACTGCTTATGATTAGTTCTTAATGGGGACTCTTTTTTTTGTTTTATAAATGTTTGCCAATCCTTTGACCTCATTATATATTTATAAAAATAAGTCAATGTGTAGAATCAAATACTTAGGGGCAGATTTACTAATGCACGAACGGACCGAAAGCGTCCGAATGCGTTTTTTCGTAATGATCGGCATTTGTCCCGCGATTTTTCCGTTGGCGTTGCGACTTTATCGTATATTTTCCGCGACTTTTTCGGCGCCGTCGCGAAAAAATCAGATTGGTTTTTCCGCCGTTTACAATTGCTCAATACAATAAGTCGTGCAAAATATGATAAAGTCATGACGACGACGAAACAATTGCGCAAAATACGAAAAAAAAAAAACACGACGGTGACGAAAAAGTCGCAAAATTTTTGTTTCCAATCCGATTTTTTCCCATGTGGGATTCGGATTCGTGGATTAGTAAATGTGCCCCTTAGTATGTCCCAGTTTTAAACTCAATAAACCCCAAATTTACTACATTCAAGTCCCCAAAGATGTAGACAAACTCCCAGGAGCCAAGTGACCCATTCACACTCACATAGAAAATGCTTTACCAGTAAAGGTGGAGTTTCCATCCACTTTTCATACGTATATATTCATCCATGTAGTATTTTCTTCTCCTCAACATTGTCTGTCTATTCTTTCACTTATGTTCCCTTATTGCTCTTCTTCTCTTTTCCTCAGCTTTGTCTCATCCTACTTGCCTTGCTCCTCTTTTTCTTTCTCTAACCACATCCTTGTATTCTTGCCTTCTTGTTCATCTCACCATCTTCTTCCTTTCATTCTCTGCATTCTTTTGCCCCTTTGTCTGTTTGTAACTCTACCCCACCCATATCCCTCTCTTTCTAACTCTTTCTTTTACCTTTTTATATATAACACCCTTTCTACCTCCCACTTGTCTTTCATGCATCATTTAAGTAATCTCCACTCCACTGTCTCTTGCGCTAAAGCTGTCAACATGTACTTCCTAATTTTCCACTTTGATTTCTTTCCCCCTCTCCAAGTCCAACCCATTCCTCCCCAAATCTTTGTCTCACTTCCACATCAGATGACCCCATAGAGGAGCAAGTGCCACTGTTGTCTTGGAGATAAAACACTCACAAAGTTACTTCTTAATTGATTTTTTAAAATGTTTAAAAATTGTAGGTGAAAGGTAATAAAAATATGAGTCAGGTGAATTATACTTTGCCTATGAAAACAGAAGAATCCAGCATTAGGGCCGCAACAACAACTCTTATCATAAACTCTGTCCCGACTATGTGTGTGTGTGATTGTGCGTGCATGAACCTCCATTCTATGTTCTTACAGTCATTTTACAGACTTCATTAGTTTAAAAAAATAGCTTAGGCTACCTAGGACTCCATGGAAAGTGGGAAACCTTTTGTAAAGACCTAGAACAGTATATAATTGAAGTTGGGGCTTAAAACATCTCCCCATCTGACTGTGTGTGTCTAATTTCTGAACAAAGAAACAGAAATACCTGAACCTCCCTGTAACCACATAAGCTATGTTATTGACTCCCTCTTTTCTATATACAGGTCCTTTTCAAAAAATTAGCATATTGTGATAAAGTTCATTATTTTCTGTAATGTACTGATAAACATTAGACTTTCATATATTTTAGATTCATTACACACAACTGAAGTAGTTCAAGCCTTTTCTTGTTTTAATATTGATGATTGTGGCATACAGCTCATGAAAACCCAAAATTCCTATCTCAAAAAATTAGCATATTTCATCCGCCCAATAAAAGAAAAGTGTTTTTAATACAAAAAAAGTCAACCTTCAAATAATTATGTTCAGTTATGCACTCACTACTTGGTTGGGAATCCTTTTGCAGAAATGACTGCTTCAATGTGGCGTGGCATGGAGGCAATCAGCCTGTGGCACTGCTCAGGTGTTATGGAGGCCCAGGATGCTTCAATAGCGGCCTTAAGCTCATCCAGAGTGTTGGGTCTTGTGTCTCTCAACTTTCTCTTCACAATATCCCACAGATTCTCTATGGGGTTCAGGTCAGGAGAGTTGGCAGGCCAATTGAGCACAGTAATACCATGGTCAGTAAACCATTTACCAGTGGTTTTGGCACTGTGAGCAGGTGCCAGGTCGTGCTGAAAAATGAAATCTTCATCTCCATAAAGCTTTTCAGCAGATGGAAGCATGAAGTGCTCCAAAATCTCCTGATAGCTAGCTGCATTGACCCTGCCCTTGATAAAACACAGTGGACCAACACCAGCAGCTGACATGGCACCCCAGACCATCACTGACTGTGGGTACTTGACACTGGACTTCAGGCATTTTGGCATTTCCCTCTCCCCAGTCTTCCTCCAGACTCTGGCACCTTGATTTCCGAATGACATACTTTGGACCACTGAGCAACAGTCCAGTGCTGCTTCTCTGTAGCCCAGGTCAGGCGCTTCTGCCGCTGTTTCTGGTTCAAAAGTGGCTTGACCTGGGGAATGCAGCACCTGTAGCCCATTTCCTGCACGCGCCTGTACACGGTGGCTCTGGATGTTTCTACTCCAGACTCAGTCCACTGCTTCCGCAGGTCCCCCAAGGTCAGGAATCGGTCCTTCTCCACAATCTTCCTCAGGGCCCAGTCACCTCTTCTCGTTGTGCAGCGTTTTCTGCCACACTTTTTCCTTCCCACAGACTTCCCACTGAGGTGCCTTGATACAGCACTCTGGGAACAGCCTATTCGTTCAGAAATTTCTTTCTGTGTCTTACCCTCTTGCTTGAGGGTGTCAATGATGGCCTTCTGGACAGCAGTCAGGTCGGCAGTCTTACCCATGATTGCGGTTTTGAGTAATGAACCAGGCTGGGAGTTTTTAAAAGCCTCAGGAATCTTTTGCAGGTTTTTAGAGTTAATTTGTTGATTCAGATGATTAGGTTAATAGCTCGTTTAGAGAACCTTTTCATGATATGCTAATTTTTTGAGATAGGAATTTTGGGTTTTCATGAGCTGTATGCCACAATCATCAATATTAAAACAATAAAAGGCTTGAACTACTTCAGTTGTGTGTAATGAATGTAAAATATATGAAAGTCTAATGTTTATCAGTACATTACAGAAAATAATGAACTTTATCACAATATGCTAATTTTTTGAAAAGGACCTGTATAGCAGAAATCTTCAGGTATCTAGATTTTCAAGGGCACTTAATATTGGCAATACATTAGATCAGTGATCCCCAACCAGTGGCTCGGGGGTAACATGCTGCTCCCCAACCCATTGGATGTTGCTCTTAGTGCCCCCAAACCAGGGAGTTATTTTTGAATTCCTGACTTGGGGGCAAGTTTTGGTTGAATAAAAACAAGATTTCCTACCAAATAAAGCCCCCTGTAAGCTGATAGGGTGCATAGAGGCCCCTAATAGCCAATCACAGCCCTTATTTGGCTCCTCCATGAACTTTTATGGTGCTTGTGTTGCTCCCCAAGTCTTTTTACATTTGACTGTGGCTCACAAGTAAGAAAGGTTGGGAACCCCTGCATTAGATGATTCCTGCTAGTCTAGTTTAAGCATTTTATGCGTGGTTTATTACGGTGTGAGCATGCCTTGTGTATGACTATGCTTCAGGACTTGGGCTCAATGTTGCACCCTCCAGCCCTTGTCACCTGGCATCTTCCAGTATTCTTGGTTGGCAAAGAATGACAGGGATAGGGGCTCCCAGTCATTAGCAAGGCACAAGTCTGATATCTCTATATAACTCTTATTTTATCTAAAAATAAAATGGGTAGCTGTTCATTATTTGGATCTAGGTCTTCCTAATCTGCTCCAAACTAGATGTAGTTTTCTGTGGGGCCAAATGAAGAGCCAAGCAACAAAAAAACCATCCCAAAACTACTTTGTTTTGAGTTTAAGAAGGATTAAAGTAATTTAGACTATGTTGTACAAAGGGGAGCTTCTGTCCCATTAGAATAGCTAATGCCACCCCTGGATCTAACCAAACTCATGAGCACCAAACCATGTAACGGTATAGACTTGTAATCTGAAATAGGTTCTTAGTTGATGTTTATTGTGTTTTTTTTAACCAAACATTATTAACAGTCATCACAGACACCATTCAACTTCCGTCTTTCTATATTTTACTTCTAATTTTTTACTGCGTCTCTGGAAACAACAGACCTAAATCTTACACTATAAAAACAATTTGATTTAGACTTAACCACTAGAATGGCAGTATCTATTTAATACTAAATCTAAATAGGAAATACTGCATAAATAACTATATCAAACTTTCTTATAACCTACATATGTTGCATGTTTATACTTAAAATAATATCTGACTAAAGTGAAAGCAATAAGAAGATAACTGATGTGGATAAAATAATATCATACTCGGAACGTGACGCACCGCAATGACAATCAAGGAGGTTCTTTTTGGTTTTAGCATAGTTTGAAGTTTTTATACTTTTTAACCTACGTAGAAATATGCTTGAATTGATTGACCGTGAACTTATGAAACTATTTATGAATAAACTCAGCAACATTATATTTAAAGAGTATTATGTGGCAACATGGGCAAAGTTTTAAAGGTCTAATAAACCGTAGAAAGCAACTAGTAGTTAGTGCCTAGTGCAGGTAGGGTAATGAAGCAAACATGAGTTATGATGGGTTACTGGACCTGGGTAAATTTTGCCTCTGTTGTTACATAACCCCTACTGAAAAGGTTGGTTTCCAGTCTTCTAAACTTTGTTTTTCTCCATATATGTAAACAAACAGATGCTGATAGGGCACAAAAACATGGCATGGATGAATTTATCTCGTCCAATCCCTGTAACTTTGACCACGCCACCCTCTTTGAGATGGTTCAGCGACTCACACTGGATCACAGACTCAACGACTCGTACTCATGTCTGGTTAGTATTTTGTTTTTCTTATGCTCCTTAATAATAATGGTTCATTCTATTCTATTGAAAACATACTTTTCATGTGCCTCAACTGTTTTTTTGCTGGACACATTTTGCATTAGATAGAGATGGGGCCCATCGGGAAACAGAAAAAAGCCCATAACTGCTCCAACTAATATTTGATGTGAGAGGTTGCTTCTTGGTCTCCACACAATTGTCCATACCCTTTTCAATACACTTTCTTATGCTGCCTCCCTTAGAGACCCATCCTCCCATAAGTGGGCTGGCCCACTCTTCCTATATATTTCCATTTTGTACTAATTCAGAGCCTTTTGAATTAGGCAGTCTTGAGATGCTTTTATATGTCCATTCTACATCATTGCTTTTCTCTTTTGCTGTAGTACATTTCAAAGTATTTATCTTTTGTTAACATAAACAGAGAATATTCTGTATTCTATATCCAAATGAAAATCTTCTTCTATATATTACTATACGGTTAAAGCTATCCCATCGAAAGTATCCTGTTTGTTGCCTTCCCAAATAAAAATGTCACATTTCTCCTTTGTTTTTCAATATTTTTTAGGGTTGGTTCAGTCCAGGTCAGGTCTTTGTACTCGATGAATATTGTGCAAGATATGGAGTCCGAGGCTGCCATAGGCATTTGTGTTACCTTGGTGATTTACTAGAACGAGCAGAGAATGGGTCAATGGTCGACCCAACTTTACTTCACTATAGTTTTGCCTTCTGCGCATCCCACGTACATGGCAACAGGTAAGATAAACTGCTACAGAAAGGGAGAATTAGAGTGATATCATCATAAATATGCTCTATACCTCATTTGTTGGACGTTATGAAATGAATCAGTGGATGATTCTGAATATCACACTTCAGAGGTGCATATAAATATGTAGAATTCTAAAACTGTAATTTTTTGGTCTACTTTTGTTACATAAAACACGTTAGGACTCTATACTGAAGGATGGAAAGGTGCAAAGGATGAAAAATAGGTTTAAACAGCCATATTTTTTTGTTCATAATTTAACTTGACACCCTTGATACCCTGAGTTCTTCCACTCCCAATGAGCAACGCGTTTTACTCTCAGTATGCAATGCTGCCTGCATTTGGGATTGAGGCACCCTCTGAACAACCCTATCCTTTGGGAATTATCCAGGGTACTCAAGGTACATAACTCAATGTTATGTCTACGGCTCCCTTGTATTTGTCATCATTGTGTTCTTTGCAACTGCTGTATGGGCTGTAAGGGGTGCACCCTTTACCACCCCAGCACTTGTACTCCTCTCCGCGGTATATAAACCCTCATATATTACCTGACACAAATCGTTTGAACTTAAGAAACATTGCATGCTTCAAGTAGAGCAAAACAAACACACACATATATCTTATTTAATAATTATTTTGCACCAAGCATAACATAAAAATGCTTTTGATCATATGTAGTTAAGACAACGTTTTGACATGCTTTATGGCTAATAGTCTGGATATAATTATTGGCTCAGTAACCAATGTGAAAATGAATAATCCTCTATGCAGAAGACTGAATGCTTCAGTTTCCTATATATATAACCCCCCTGCAATGCAAGTTATAATAATTAATAATTATTATATTAATATTAAAATAATTTAAGCCTAGCTGTTTACGATTATTCATGTCTCAGGTTCAACGATAAAATAACAAATTGACCCAGCAGTCTCAGCTTCAAAATTCTGTCCATACTGACGCAGAAACTCCTACCTAAAGCTTTTATAATATACATCTACCAAACAGATTCCGTAAACATTATACACTTCCATAATGTAGAATAATATAGAATTCAGTCTGTGACTGATTGGTTAAAGTCAATGAATTTTGACAAACAGTGTTAGTTTTCCTTCTTCTTTTGTCCACACACGGGAGCTCAGTAACCCATAGAAACCTTATGGGAATCTCAACTAAGTACAGATATTTTAATTCTAAATAGAAAATGAAGCTTTAGGTAACACATTGAAATAACAATAATGGCTTAATGATGTAACTGGATAAGAAGCCTGATGAAAGAACCAATAAATTGCTGTTTAGATTTTATATTTTGGCTCCATGCTTGCTCCATATCACAAATAGGGATAATGTTATATTAATATAACATTAATTGTGTAATGTTATATGTTGAGGCCCTTATACCTCCTACTCTTGCTTCATAAATGAGTCCAGTTATCCACCCATCTTGAACGATATTAAGGTTTTTAAAAAAAACAAAAACAGATGGGTGGATTAGTTTATATTGCTTCTAGCTGTCTCTATAACAGAGCATTGAGACGTATGTCATCACAGATTTAATCTGAACACCGTCGTTTATACGTATTGTTGACTGGATTCATTACAGAGTGACAGAAATAACGAGACTTCCATGGAACCATGGAATTAAAGTTTCAGTTGGTTCTGTCTAGCATTTGCCATATGGTTTTATAAGCCAGACTGGCGCAAGTGGTTGCTTGCTTGTTTTGGGCAACATAGGTTGCTTGTTTCTGGTCCAGTGTCTTCTCACAATGAGGATAGTTTGAGAGAATAATTGCCGGCACTCATGTTTTTGTCACAAACCGTTTCCAGCATTCTTCCTCAGCAGACACACAAAATGTAAATTGCGATGACAATAGGACCTATATATGGCGGCTTATTGGAGGGCTATGAATCTGCTCAGAAGAGAGGGAAATGAGTTAAAGATTACAATAGGGCAGGGGTGGGCAAACTACGGCCCGCGGGCCACATCCGGCCCGTCAGCCCTTTCAATCCGGCCCGCCGTCTCCGGCCCCCTTAAAAGAATGACGGGCCCTGATTGGTTGCGCCCCGTGCGTGCGCACAGCGTCAGCACGCACGGGGAGCAACCATATAAAAGAATGCACTGGGGCGCCGGGGAACAGAAGGACGGGACGGAGGAAGCAGCGGGTCGCTGGGGGGGAGCTGAGAGGCCCCATCATTTTTGATGGCAGCCCCGGGCGTAACGCTGTCCCGGCCCGGTCCGGCCCGTCTGTTAGTTAATGTGGCCCCTGAGCCAAAAAGTTTGCCCACCCCTGCAATAGGGGGTTTTAATTGTATTAGTCTGAAATGGGACCTTTTACTAAAAGAAGACCTTTTATTTGGGAGCTGCCCCCCCCCCCCCCCCACCCAAGAAAGTTCTTCTTAACACACATTTCTCTAACGTTATAAGAAGGTTTTTTAAAACTAGCTTAAAAGTCTGTAAACATGGCCTATATTAGTACATCCATTATTTTATAATTTTTCTCTCTATTTTCTTTTGCATGCCTTATTTTATGTTCTTATTATCTAAGTTTGTTTTCTTTTCAGTCTTTATTTCACATTCTCTCTCCTATCTCTTTTTTCATCTACCTATTTATCTGATCATTTTTGCATGCCTTGTGCTATCCCACATCATCCATTCACCAAAGCCCACTTTTGCCTGAATTACTTGGTTGGTCATCACAAACTCAAGAAGGGGATGGAGGCAAAAGCCCTACCCCTTCAACCACTGAACCAGAACCTAAGAGAGATTCCAAAAGGGATTCAAAAAAACGAAAAGATTCAAAATCCCAGACGAATGCAGAGCCTAAAAGGTAAGGACTGTTAGATCCTGTCTGTACACAATGAACTTTCTTTAACAATACTCCATGCACATTACAAATAGAATAGCTATACATTTCTAAATAATTATGTTATCATAACTATCATTTGCATTATACTGCAAATATCAGCAATGAGTCTTTCAGTGACGGTGGGATTAATGCTTTCCTTATGGCATAGATTTACAAACTGATGGGGGTGGGATTCGGGGTGAGGGCTTATTTGTGCCCTGGGTACACCTGGAACTATAGCAGGGTGACTGTTACCCTAATGTTTCTATATATCTGTAACCTTGTTATGGGCTAAGGGGGCCCAGCCTGAAGGCCAGTTAGGGGGGGGATTTGGGGTGAGTGCTTATTTGTGCCCTGGGTACCCCTGGAACTATAGCGGGGTGACTGTTACCCCAATGTTTCTATATATCTGTAACCTTGTTATGGGCTAAGGGGGCCCAGCCTGAAGGCCAGTTAGGGGGGATTTGGGGTGAGTGCTTATTTGTGCCCTGGGTACACCTGGAACTATAGCAGGGTGACTGTTACCCCAATGTTTCTATATATCTGTAACCTTGTTATGGGCTAAGGGGGCCCAGCCTGAAGGCCAGTTAGGGGGGGATTTGGGGTGAGTGCTTATTTGTGCCCTGGGTACCCCTGGAACTATAGCGGGGTGACTGTTACCCCAATGTTTCTATATATCTGTAACCTTGTTATGGGCTAAGGGGGCCCAGCCTGAAGGCCAGTTAGGGGGGGATTTGGGGTGAGTGCTTATTTGTGCCCTGGGTACCCCTGGAACTATAGCGGGGTGACTGTTACCCCAAAGTTTCTATATATCTGTAACCTTGTTATGGGCTAAGGGGGCCCAGCCTGAAGGCCAGTTAGGGGTGGCTGTGGGGTGAGTGCTTATTTGTGCCCTGGGTACCCCTGGAACTATAGCGGGGTGACTGTTACCCCAATGTTTCTATATATCTGTAACCTTGTTATGGGCTAAGGGGGCCCAGCCTGAAGGCCAGTTAGGGGGGGATTTGGGGTGAGGGCTTATTTGTGCCCTGGGTACACCTGGAACTATAGCGGGGTGACTGTTACCCCAATGTTTCTATATATCTGTAACCTTGTTATGGGCTAAGGGGGCCCAGCCTGAAGGCCAGTTAGGGGGGGATTTGGGGTGAGTGCTTATTTGTGCCCTGGGTACCCCTGGAACTATAGCGGGGTGACTGTTACCCCAATGTTTCTATATATCTGTAACCTTGTTATGGGCTAAGGGGGCCCAGCCTGAAGGCCAGTTAGGGGGGGATTTGGGGTGAGTGCTTATTTGTGCCCTGGGTACCCCTGGAACTATAGCAGGGTGACTGTTACCCTAATGTTTCTATATATCTGTAACCTTGTTATGGGCTAAGGGGGCCCAGGCTGAAGGCCAGTTAGGGGGGGGGATTTGGGGTGAGTGCTTATTTGTGCCCTGGGTACCCCTGGAACTATAGCAGGGTGACTGTTACCCCAATGTTTCTATATATCTGTAACCTTGTTATGGGCTAAGGGGGCCCAGCCTGAAGGCCAGTTAGGGGGGGATTTGGGGTGAGTGCTTATTTGTGCCCTGGGTACCCCTGGAACTATAGCAGGGTGACTGTTACCCCAATGTTTCCATATATCTGTAAACTTGTTATGGGCTAAGGGGGCCCAGCCTGAAGGCCAGTTAGGGGGAGATTTGGGGTGAGTGGAACTATAGCAGGGTGACTGTTACTCCCAATGTTTTTATATACCTTTAGCCATGTTATGAGCTAAGGGGGCCCAGCCTGAAGGAGTTCATTCTTCATGTACAGTAGATGTTAATGTGCTATTACATATCCATAAAAGAACCAGTAGATTAGCTTTCTGGAATGAGGTTGGCTGTCAGTCAGAATGTGCCACTCCAGTAATGAAGGTCAAATTCTTGTGGCTATCAATCTCTTTTATTTGAAATAGACGTTGATGGTTAGGCTGAGGTGGGTTGTCTGTTTGTATCGTGTATGTGTAAGGTCAGACAGTTAGACAACAGTAGCTCGCAGTCAGTGAGAAAGTGCAGCGAGAATGTGATTCAGATGTTTCAGGACAGCCTGAAGGTGCGGACTGACAGCATGACAAGCCATCGGATAGAGCTAACGAACTCGCTGCTGTCCAGGGTCCTGTCTCAATGCGCTGCTATTGTGCTGCATCTGATCGGCACCGCGGCTGAGGGAAACGGCAGCGCTGAAACTGACCCCTAACCTTACTCTGACCTTGGTGCCACGGGAAATGAAGCAAGGTGTTCAGTGGGTTGTTATGTTTCATAGCGCATTACAGTCACATGGGGAGATGTGCACCTTTCCCGCGAGAGCTACTGCAGATATGTAACAGCTGAACTCAAATTGCAATGAAATAACTACCGCAGTGCGCAAGTGGGGTGTCAATCATCAAGAAATTCCAACACAGAGACATCAAACGTGAAATCTATAGAGCCGGCGATAATATGAAGCCTCCATTGATACAGAAAGCATACAGGGCTTAGCCATACGGCATTTTCCCCGTTACATACAAGGCAGATGGGAAAATGAGATTGTTCATGCATTGAAATCCAAATTTCTGAAGCTTCAGGGGTAATTGGGATGTTGGCTTGGGATAAAAGAAATGAGTTTAGTTAATGCTGACGCTGTGTACATTTGGCCAGTCGCAGTTTGAACTAGGCGGCGTTGACAAATCTGTGTTTACTTATAGCAGAAATTGTACAAAACTGAGTTTTTTTAATTGTTAGATTGTCAAATTTATTCTTATTGTTGATGTGCAGCCCATTGCATCCAGCTGATTTCACCCTACTAGATCGTAATTCCCCCTGTTTATCTGGGGCCCAGAGCAGTTTCCCTTGTTTTTACCAATAGATTGTTGTTCATTAGCTTCTAGTCTGCATTATGCTCTCTCCAATATAGACATTTCTTAAATCAGTAACATTATTATGATCAGCTGGGGCAATGATCAAAGGATATGAACAGCATTCAATATTATTGCTTGCCCAGATTCTCTACCCTCGGAATTTATGTCCATGGCGTTTATTCATGGTGTGAAAATGGTATTCTAAGCCTTATAATAATAATAATAATACTACAGGTATTGGATCCATTATCCAGAATGCTCAGGACCTGGGATTTTCCAAATAACGGAGTTTTTCCGTTATTTGGATCTCCATCCCTTAAATCTACTTAAAAATGATTAAAACATGAAATAAACCCAATAGGATTGTTTTGCCTTCAGTAAGGATTAATTATATCTTAGTTGGGATCATGTACAGGTACTGTTTTATTATTACAGAGAAAAGGGAATCATTTAACCATTAAATAAACCCAATAGGGCTGTTCTGCCCCAATAAGGGGTAATTATATCTTAGTTGGGATCAAGTACAGGTACTGTTTTATTATTACAGAGAAAAGGGAATCATTTAACCATTAAATAAACCCAATAGGGCTGTTCTGCCCCAATAAGGGGTAATTATATCTTAGTTGGGATCAAGTACAGGTACTGTTTTATTATTACAGAGAAAAGGGAATCATTTAACCATTAAATAAACCCAATAGGGCTGTTCTGCCCCAATAAGGGGTAATTATATCTTAGTTGGGATCAAGTACAGGTACTGTTTTATTATTACAGAGAAAAGGGAATCATTTAACCATTAAATAAACCCAATAGGGCTGTTCTGCCCCCAATAAGGGGTAATTATATCTTAGTTGGGATCATGTACAGGTACTGTTTTATTATTACAGAGAAAAGGGAATCATTTAACCATTAAATAAACCCAATAGGGCTGTTCTGCCCCAATAAGGGGTAATTATATCTTAGTTGGGATCAAGTACAGGTACTGTTTTATTATTACAGAGAAAAGGGAATCATTTAACCATTAAATAAACCCAATAGGGCTGTTCTGCCCCAATAAGGGGTAATTATATCTTAGTTGGGATCAAGTACAGGTACTGTTTTATTATTACAGAGAAAAGGGAATCATTTAACCATTAAATAAACCCAATAGGGCTGTTCTGCCCCAATAAGGGGTAATTATATCTTAGTTGGGATCAAGTACAGGTACTGTTTTATTATTACAGAGAAAAGGGAATCATTTAACCATTAAATAAACCCAATAGGGCTGTTCTGCCCCAATAAGGGGTAATTATATCTTAGTTGGGATCAAGTACAGGTACTGTTTTATTATTACAGAGAAAAGGGAATCATTTAACCATTAAATAAACCCAATAGGGCTGTTCTGCCCCAATAAGGGGTAATTATATCTTAGTTGGGATCAAGTACAGGTACTGTTTTATTATTACAGAGAAAAGGGAATCATTTAACCATTAAATAAACCCAATAGGGCTGTTCTGCCCCCAATAAGGGGTAATTATATCTTAGTTGGGATCATGTACAGGTACTGTTTTATTATTACAGAGAAAAGGGAATCATTTAACCATTAAATAAACCCAATAGGGCTGTTCTGCCCCAATAAGGGGTAATTATATCTTAGTTGGGATCAAGTACAGGTACTGTTTTATTATTACAGAGAAAAGGGAATCATTTAACCATTAAATAAACCCAATAGGGCTGTTCTGCCCCCAATAAGGGGTAATTATATCTTAGTTGGGATCAAGTACAGGTACTGTTTTATTATTACAGAGAAAAGGGAATCATTTAACCATTAAATAAACCCAATAGGGCTGTTCTGCCCCAATAAGGGGTAATTATATCTTAGTTGGGATCAAGTACAGGTACTGTTTTATTATTACAGAGAAAAGGGAATCATTTAACCATTAAATAAACCCAATAGGGCTGTTCTGCCCCAATAAGGGGTAATTATATCTTAGTTGGGATCAAGTACAGGTACTGTTTTATTATTACAGAGAAAAGGGAATCATTTAACCATGAAATAAACCCAATAGGGCTGTTCTGCCCCAATAAGGGGTAATTATATCTTAGTTGGGATCAAGTACAGGTACTGTTTTATTATTACAGAGAAAAGGGAATTATTTAACCATTAAATAAACCCAATAGGGCTGTTCTGCCCCAATAAGGGGTAATTATATCTTAGTTGGGATCAAGTACAGGTACTGTTTTATTATTACAGAGAAAAGGGAATCATTTAACCATTAAATAAACCCAATAGGGCTGTTCTGCCCCCAAAAAGGGGTTATTATATCTTAGTTGGGATCAAGTACAGGTACTGTTTTATTATTACAGAGAAAAGGGAATCATTTAACCATTAAATAAACCCAATAGGGCTGTTCTGCCCCAATAAGGGGTAATTATATCTTAGTTGGGATCAAGTACAGGTACTGTTTTATTATTACAGAGAAAAGGGAATCATTTAACCATTAAATAAACCCAATAGGGCTGTTCTGCCCCCATAAAGGGGTAATTATATCTTAGTTGGGATCAAGTACAGGTACTGTTTTATTATTACTGGGAAAAAGGAAATCAATTTTAAAAATCTGAATTATTTGATTAAAATGAAGTCTATGGGAAAGGACTGTGATAATAATAATAATAATAATAACACAAGGTATATAGTAAGTTATATTAGTTATAAAGATAGATTGGATAAATAGATACCGTAGATATATTTTTTTTATTCTTGAATTTTATTTTTCTTTTCTCTTTGGCAGTAAATCAAATTAACAATATCTTTTTCTAGATGAAAACACTATTTGCCTTTTATTTGCTGGGGGTCACAGATATTTAATTTTATTTTTCCAGTTAGAAATACAATGGCTTACAAATGAAAAAAACCTTCTTTTTAAAAAAATATAAACAATAAAGAACAACTGCCAAGCTGCAAGCATTATTTACACACAAAACACATTTGTGTTTCAAGTTGGATTTAATTTATTATTTTATTATTTCTAAGGAAAATACAATTTCATTATATTTGGATACATGTATTATTTTAGGTATAACATATAAAAAGTGAGAACAGTTAAGGAAATAAGGTTTTAAAGAAACACAGAGTATAAGAGTTAACAATATGGTTCTTGAGTTAATTTCTACCAAATCTTAGGCCATGAAATGTGAAACACAACATTCAGTTCTAAATCTTAAAAACCTCTTTATTGTTGAAATTATATACGGTTTAAGCACATAATGTAGATTAATGAGAGCAAATTGCCCACACTTTTGTTTATACATGTGATATGGTATTCCACCATAAAATTAATATGGGCATAACAGCTATAAGTCGGGAATATTCTCTATTTTGTTGGAATTATGCATGTTAAAGATGGTTATAGCACATAATGTAGATGAATAAGATTTGCTTCTTGGTGGGGAGATAGATAATCTTTAAAACCCCAGCACAACTTGATACGCAGCTGAGTGGTAGAGTAGTTGAAATTTGACAAAATCGGTGGAAGTCTTATTATTTGTGACATGGCCCAGCATAGGAGATTGTGAGGAGAGTGAAGATGACAGAATTGGTGCTAACCTCTGTGACAACAACTTGAAAAGCAAGCGACGTGACATATTTTCTATCATGCTGCCGAAAATGTCAACTTTGTGAAAGACAATGAGAAAAATGGTTTGCCAAAATTTTGAAAGGTAGATCCGACAGAGGATCATCGTGTCAGATGTTATATAGTGCGTCGTCTCGTAAGGAAGAAAAAATAGTCATTGTTCTTGTGATGGGTCGCAGTTGGCGCGCCCACAGATACAGTATATCCGTATGTGCCTACCGGGGACCTGTAGATTGTTAGCAGCCCATGATGACAAGTTTTATTAATGATTATTATTTTACCTTGTGGTTTATTTTTTATGTTTTGTTGAAAAAAAACAATAGTAAACACTATTCCCTATAGAGTCATTTGCTTTTCCTGCATTTGCAAACTTAAACGAGTGACAGAGCCCTCGGTGCATTTATCTTCCCCGGGTTGTTTGTGCTTAACAGAACAAAACACACACACACAGCAAGCTCATTTTAGAGGCACAAGTTGTTTGGTGTGAAGAGGCTTCTCTCGAAAAGGTCAGGCAAACATTACAGTACAGATTGCAATTTTTGGAATTTATGGTCTTTTGATTTGTTTAATAAAGAGAAGTAAAGCTTACCAATTAACCCCTGACAGGAGGTTCATTAAAGGTTTGTAATCCTTTGCCAAGGCTTTTGTATAGCTAAACTAGTCTAGTGCAGAGGATTTGAACAGCTTAGGCTGCTCGCCGGAGGAGGGCAGAGCCCATTTGTTCAATTTTCAGACTACTTGTATTACCAGAGGGAGACTGGGTGATATAAGACTGTGTAGGTAACGGTTAAATCTGTATACATTGCCTGACAATAATGGAAAGCGATAATAATGACTGTCTGGGTTGCTGATTTCTTTGGTGAATGGATTAGACATGTCTCTTACCCTGTTCTTATGGATTATGCAGTGGTGTAAATATTCAAGTGGTATCCACATTGTCTGGCAGCCTAGGGCTAAAGAAGAGAGGAAATACAAAGTTGTACTGTGTCACCTTATACTTCTTTTGTTCGGCAACGCACAGTTTCTTTGAGTCATGTAAGGCAGGGTTTCACGGATTATCAAGTAAAACATTGTACAAGCTTTGAATAAAATGAAAAGGAGAGAGCATTCTGGGGACAGTTGACTGTTTAGTCACTGAGTTATTTTACACTTCCTATTTTACGCGACAATGACTTTTAATGACCATGAAATTGCTGTAACAAAGTACAGTGTATGTTTATATATGTTTGTGGGAATGACACGATAGTTTTGTTGTGAGGAAAAAGAAAACATGCCATTTCCTTGTTGTTATGGAATTTTACATACACTTATGTTACTGTCTCTAGATCACCCATATGTATTTGCAATCACAAGACAAAATATATCCTATTTTTATTATATTAATACATTTCTGAGTCTATAATAATAAAAGTTCCATGATGGAAATCCTAAATAACAATGCAAATGTGCGGCGGAACATCATTTTCTTTTTTAACACTTTTTCCAGTCATTGTTTATTTCTCCTCTGACTCACACCCAGGCAAGATAAGTTTAGTAGACTGTGTCATCAGCACCAGTTGTGGGTTGTGTTTTGTTTGCCGTACAGTCGACTTATTGGTGTCACGGGGTGAACTTCCCCAAGTCACTCAAGCTTTCTGTGTTCCTTCAGGCCTGATGGCATCGGAACTGTAACCGTGGAAGAAAAAGAGCGCTTTGAAGAGATCAAAGAACGTCTCCGCTTGCTTTTGGAGAATCAGATCACGCATTTTAGGTAAACAATGTGAACATCTTATAATGAAAGCACGGGCTGATCTATTTTTAGCTTACTGTTTATATACAATTTAAGGAAACGCGCAAAACTTATTTTCTTAGGTACTGCTTTCCATTTGGCCGACCAGAAGGTGCTTTGAAAGCCACTCTGTCATTGCTGGAAAGGGTACGTATTATTGTTGTTGTGTTATTAAATGTATGTTCTGCTCAACTACGTTAGCAGATCTGAAATATTGGGTCTGTTGATTCGAATCTTGGAAATAAAAACACAAGGCAAGCCTTTTTTTTCTGGTGCAATTACATATAAAGTCAACTGTGCCCTCTTTCGCAAAATTTTATTTAGATTTGTAAAGAGTAAATATAATGTGTATACTCTATACACACCAGGCTTTAGCTGATGGTGTGCAATAGTTTGATGTCGCACAGTTATAGCTTTCTACCTCTCCAGGATTCAAGGGGTTAATTGAAATGCATTTCTGAAATGTGTATAGTTAACCGCTTTCAATACATCGCAGGCTAGCGGTGGACTTTTACGGTTATCGTTTCTTCCAATGTCAAGGTTTTAATGAAAGACATAGTAACTCCCGTCCCTCAAGAAGAAGTGAAAAACGTTATCCGTAAATGCTTAGAGCAAGCAGCCTTAGTTAACTACACGAGATTATCCGAATATGCCAAAATCGAAGGTAAGACACGTTTTCAAAAATCTTGGAGGAAAGATTAACAATTGTTTTTATTTTCTTGAATAAAAAAAAAATGTCAATGTCAAATAAAAATCACAAGCTAATTATAACTGTGCTTTATGTTATATAAGGAGTTGTATATTTAAGTCTTCAAGAAATGAATGTTTATTGTCCTGTTTGGGTTCTTAACAAGGAATTTTGAAATATTTTGTCATTCAGGGATTATTGCTCTGCACAATATTCAGAATCTACGATACGTAAACACTTATACGTAGCAACAAAGCTCGGAGTCAGGGGTATCAAACATGAAAGATATGGTTTTCCAAAAAAGCAGTGTTTAATTAAATTCTTATTCTCGGGGTACGTTACCTTTGGTTATTCCACTTTAGTTGGAAACACCTTGATTCAACAAAATAGATGTATTTGTTAAACCAATTTTTTGTCTTTAACCTCAATTTCATTTCTTTTTTTTCAAACCCTTCCTTCGAATATTTGAGCATTCTTAAGCAAATAAGAATTTCTGGATTTTTGGATCAATAAGTACTTTTTTTTAGGTCGTTGTTTAAGGTTTCTTTAAAGATAAAATGTCATCTCTCTGCTTCTGGCAAGTCAGAATGGGTACCCCTAAAAGCTTTTATAATACACCGAGTGAGAAGCGCTAAAGAACAGTACATGTGTTATCGTTTATCAGTTCTTGACTGGTAATAAATGATACCACGCAGAAAAAAAAATGTAGGTTTTGTATAAGCTGCTGCTTAGGGTGATGAATCAAAAGTCCCTCGCCTTTGAATTCATCACTCGTTTGATCTCTTAAAACCACATGGGAGGAGTTAAAGTGAGACCATTAGCAACATTGCTCCAATAGATGTTTCTGCGTCATGCTGGCTTCTCTGTAGGAAACTCTAACACGTTGGTAAGATCTGCCTTCTTCTTTCAGATAAATCAGTGCAAAACAAACTTTAAGATCTGTAAGTAAAAATGCATTCATTTCCAAAGTAGAACACTCTAGCGCGTACTTTCCTTCTGTGCTGCAATTCTTCTCAGTCGTGTGAATTATATGCCGTTTTTTGTTTATTTTATTTTTTTTTTGTACTGCGACTTTTAGGTCTGGGAAACTGTGAAGCAACAAATTCTTTTTTTTTTCCAGCTTTCTTCTTAGAGAAGTACCTCATTCCACACTACCTGCTCTCTTCCGCTTCTTTCCTTCCTTATCCGTTATTGGCACAGCCATTTTTGTACTGCCTCTCTAAAACTGGTTTCGATGCCAATTCCAGAGCATGCTGGGATTGTTATGTATAACAACCCAACATCCACCAATTGCATGAACCAGGGTTTCTCTTATATGCATAGTTTATTGAGGTTTTTTATGGCCGAAATAAAGTATTTGAGTAAAAATTAGAGCACTTTGGCCTGTGCTTTTCAATTGGAACATACAATGACACGGTATTTGAGTGAACTCCCAATTATTGATTGGTTTCTCAGTTTTATAAATTGACTTGAAACTATGCTTATGAGGAAATACCTTTCAGTGCCTTGGATACTTAAGGCTTGAACACTTAGTATCTTAAGTCAAGTTCAGTCAATATTGTTTTTATTTTCTTTTATTTATGTTTGGATCTTCTGAGTCTTGTGAAAATGAGTCAAGACTCTCTACATCATGGTCACAATCTTGTGTGGCTTCTGGGCATGCTGAATGGTTAATCCAGTAGCTCTACAAATTTAAACCACCCTATTCTCTTATCCTGTGTATCCCAAAGACTCTACAATCTTTTCTCCTTCCAGGGAGCCAATAAAGCTGAAATACGAGTTGCTCTTGTCTGAAATCGATGTAACATTCAAAAAGTGTGCGTGTTTACAAAGCGAGCCCTTGTTTTATTTTATAATTAGTTACTTCCATGATAATATTTATGGAATATTTCAATATTATCGGGCTAAGACGCCTATAGACCTGCTATTGGGAACCAATATTTTGTTAATATTTCTAGGCTTTCCAAGGAACAAAAAGAATGTAACAAGGGCAAAGGAACCTTGTTTTTTTTTTTTTTTTTTGCAACTTGCCCATAACAGAGACATGTTGCCTCATCCGTTTAATACCAACCACATATAAAATCAGTTGCATGTCAGAGGCTTCCCTTCTTATTAATCAACCATGCAGAATTCACCTGAAATGATTCATTTCAAATATGCTTTGGAGCATGTGGATTTTATAAGGGGGCCAGTATTAAAGCATGAGGCGGCAACCCTGCCCAAGCGAAATAGTTTAGAACGATAATTCGAAAAATGTGCATATTTTTTTGGATGTTACAACATTTCTTTTTAAAAACCAACAGCAACATGTATTTTGGATTATTGCCCCGTTGAACTAATGTAACATTTTCCTCTAAGCTATGACCTCTTTACCTCTCTGACCTCTGACCTAAGCCTCTTGCATGCCCAAATCCTCTTTTATAGGGAAAAAGAGAGAAATGTATGAACATCCTGTCTTCTGCTTGGCCTCCCAAGTGATGGATTTAACCATTCGTGAGTACCTATCCGCCTCCTCTCCATGCTGTCTCCACTCTGTTTTTTCATTACTTCAAGAAACTCCAGATCCAAACCAATTCACTCCCCCCTTGCTTTAAGTCTCCTAGCTTTGCCTTGTCTGTTGCTTCTGTCTGTGAAACCCAGTGTGGAAGTCCAGTCACTATTTATCAGCCTGAAACAGGTTAAACAATTAAAAAAGCCATTTGTCTGTGATAAACCGGCAACTGTCTGTAAGTTTTTCAGTTTTTCTTTTTGTCTGTGACCTGAATGCATTTTTACTTTTGCTTTTGTGTAACCCCAGTTTGTTAAGTGCTTACCACTAGCATAAAAAAGAAAAAGTAATCAAAGGGAACTAGTCAAGAAAGGGTCGTATGCTAGCGATGGATTCGATTCAACCGATTCATTTTATCTCCTTCTGAAGATTCTTGGTGAATATATAGATTAAATATCAAGGGACGAGATCATTTTCTCCTTGTCCCGAATCCCACTTTGTTCTCGACAACGATTTCTTTAAGATCCGCGTTGCAGTTTTTGTTGCGTGTGTAGATAAAAAAAAAACATAAGACTAACCCCGTATTTTTGGCAAATTGTTATGTGTTTTATAACTTTTGTACCTTTTTATTTTCTTTATTATTTTTGGTGCAGCTATCTCTCTTTCTCTCTCAATGACAGATTGATATAAATACTTATAAATACTGTGCTGGGGCAATCAAATGTCAGATGACACTCATGAATGGGGTGACATATTTAGTCCACTTGCTCATTAATCGTGCATATCTGTTCTTGTCTCTCTCTTTTTTTTTTCTTGTCGCTCTCTCTCTCTTTCATATAGAGAATCAAAAGGACGCAGGTGAACAACTGTATATGCATTATAAAGTTATAGGATTGCAAGTTTTTTTTTTATTTTTTTATTTTGTTTATTTCATAGCTCCTTAAGTTGCGTGATCCTACAGGCTGTAGTCACCGTTCTACTTAAGGAGTTAATTTGTGCTGTCTCTACGAACATATCCTCTGCAAACGCAATAATTACGCTAGGGAGAACAAGACTAGCCTCTGACCTGCAACCACACTGCCCTTTTAAATATCTCCAAATTCAGATTAAAATAGCCAATTGTAAAAAAATAAAAATCCATTCTCCCTTTTCATATTTGTGTTGATGCCCTTTTTTGAAATGTTTGTGTTTTTCGTAGATGTGTACTAACAGTACAGCGAGAGGAAAACAATCTTGTGTTATCTGTCCTTTATGTTGTAAGATAATGAGATTTACTGGTGCACGGCTCAAAACAGTTAAGCATTTTCTTAACAATGAATCACCCGTAGCTGTGAAATCACACACCACAGGTTTCTGACAGTTGAAAATTAGCTAAAAAGGCCATCCTTCCCCTAGTAATGAAAACACTATAATTATGTTTTGTTTTACTTTATTTTCCTGTTGACCTAAATTAGATGATTTATTCTTAGTCCAACTGGATTCAAGCGCAAAAGTGTCAAAAAACGGAGGTACATAGATTACAAGTAAAAAACATTATTCCACCCCAACACCCATTTGGTCATACCTCATACACCATTCAATATAACTAAGATATCCGATCACTGGGCTACTGTGTAATGATGATGTACAAGAACTGATGGGATTGAGCAAGAATATAAGGACGGGGTGGGAAGTTGCTTAATATAGATAAGTTTAGAGTTAGGTATAACTGATGACAGTTAGAAGCAAGATGTATATTAAATGAGACTCCAACGAGCAAAAAAAAAATAATTATATCACTGTAGGTGCAATTAGGAAAGGACAGGATTAAAATGGAATATGATGATAACTTTAGTACAGGTATGGGATCCCTTATCCAGAAAGCTCCGAATTACGGAAAGCCCATCTCCCATAGACTCAATTTTAATCAAATAATTCAGAATTGAATTGATTTCCTTTTTCTCTGTAGAAATAAAACAGTACCTTGTAATTGATCCCAACTAAGATATAATTACCCCTTATTGGGGGCAGAACAGCCCTATTGGGTTTATTTCATGGTTAAATGATTCCCTTTTCCCTGTAATAATAAAACAGTACCTGTACTTGATCCCAACTAAGATATAATTACCCCTTATTGGGGGGCAGAACAGCCCTACTGGGTTTATTTAATGGTTAAATTATTCCCTTTTTTCTGTAATAATAAAACAGTACCTGTACTTGATCCCAACTAAGATATAGTTACCCCTTATTGGGGCAGAACAGCCCTATTGGGTTTATTTCATGGTTAAATGATTCCCTTTTCTCTGTAATAATAAAACAGTACCTGTACTTGATCCCAACTAAGATATAATTACCCCTTATTGGGGCAGAACAGCCCTATTGGGTTTATTTCATGGTTAAATGATTCCCTTTTCTCTGTAATAATAAAACAGTACCTGTACTTGATCCCAACTAAGATATAATTACCCCTTATTGGGGCAGAACAGCCCTATTGGGTTTAATTAATGGTTAAATGATTCCCTTTTCTCTGTAATAATAAAACAGTACCTGTACTTGATCCCAACTAAGATATAATTACCCCTTATTGGGGGCAGAACAGCCCTATTGGGTTTATTTCATGGTTAAATGATTCCCTTTTCTCTGTAATAATAAAACATTACCTGTACTTGATCCCAACTAAGATATAAATAATCCTTATTGGATGCAAAACAATCCTATTGGGTTTAATTCATGTTTTATTGATTTTTTAGTAGACTTAAGGTATGGAGCGCCAAATTATGGAAAGACCCCTTATCCGGTATACCCTTGGTCCCGAGCATTCTGGATAATGGGTCCTATACCTGTACTCGTACAAAGGGGCCCATTCATGAAACCACAATTTTTTTTTCCAATTTTTAGGATTTTTCCTAATGACCACAATAATATCGTTAAAATTGCACAACTTTTTTCATAGTTTTCGTTAAATTCCACGAAAAATTTGTATTTTTCACGAAGACTACGATCATTTCGGAAATTCATTGAAGCTTTGTTATCCTGACTATCTTTTGGCCAGGTTGGAGCTGCAGAGTGCCATTAAGTCCTATGGGAGGCTTCCAAAATCATACATTGAAGGTTTCAAAGCCAGAAAGGTTTTCACGCCATTTAAGATCGTTCGGATCTGAAAATTTCATGACTTTCAGATCGCAACCACAATATTTTTGTACGACCAAGAAAATTATTTTTGTGCAATTTTTGCACATCAGAAAGTATCGTGGTTACTCAGAATTTTTTCCAATTGTGCTTTTAATTCGTGCTTTAATGAATGGGCCCCAAAGTGATACAAAAGGAAAGTAACATTTGTATTGTAACTAGTGATGAGCGAATCTGTCCCGTTTCGCTTCGCAGAAACGCTAGGAAAATTCGTAAAACGGCAAAAAATCTGCATCTTGTTTTGACGCGCAACAAATTTTTTGCTGGCTGAAGTTTCACGAAACAATTCGTCAGTGGTGAAATGCGGAAATTCGCTGCAAATTCATGCCTGGCGAAAAAATTCGCTCATCACTAATTGTAACAAGACGTATGAACCAAAGTCTGAGGGCGGAAAAGTTAAGGAAAGTATCTGCAATGGCTATTTACATTACAGAAACTATATACTGTAGCTCTGACTAATTAGTATTATGTTTGGGTTTCACCAAAATCATATTTCATCTGAAAGTGGCATCTGACTGAACAGGAGATGACAGCTTGGAGAACAAGTTGTCCTGTTTTCTGTAGGAGGGATTAAAAGCCATAGAGTGAGTCTTCTCACTTCTTTTTTGTCCTTGTTTGTCACACCTTCCACAAAATTCCTCATTGAAACCTGTAATAACTGAAAGAATAGCTAGTGTGCTCCTAATGCTCTGAGTTAAGCTGGCCATACACGTGGCGATCCGACGATGTTTCGTACGACCATCGGTCGCACGAAACATCGTCAGATCCGCCACACACCATTCAGGGCTGAATCGGCAGGTAAGGAGGTAGAAACAATAGGATTTCTACCTCCTTCTGCCGATTCAGCTCTGAAGGGAGAATTTTGGTCAGGCGCCTTCTATGGCGCCCGATCAAAATTTTCTAACCTGGCCGATCGACGAGCCGACCGATTTCAGCAGCTTCCTGCGATATCGGTCGGCTCGCTGACATACCATACACGCACCGATTATCGTACGAAACGAGGTTTCGTACGATAATATCGGTGCGTGTATGGCCACCTTTAGCCTTGGGGTAGTCTCCCAGCCCCATTGTACGATTTGGGTAGAGGAGTTTAATAGCATTTCTATGTTTTTATCTTCTACCATTATAAAATGGCATCAATTTTAGAATTTGCAGATGCCGTTCTATAGAGATCAAGGATATTTCCATGATTGACGTTTTAATTGGCCCATAGAAAATGCTAAAACGTTAACATACCCAAAGGCACAATATTTTTCTCCATCAAATGAAAGAGCCATCGACCATGTTTCCCAGGAAAACTCTATATTGAAATATCAGTGATGCTGAATGTTTTATCTCAAATTTAAACCTGTATGATTTTGAGTGGTAGGATGGGGAAGGGAGTTTCACCAATTTGCAAGACACTAACTAGAATGGCTAATCCCTCTAGGATCTTAATTGAATTGTTAAAAAAAATCAATGCAAAAACCACTGAAATTAGACTTCACAATATACTAAAGCAGTAAACTTTATTTGACCATATAATAGTTCAGAGAACCTAGTTATATCACTTTGTTGGAACCTAACCTAGTTATAATGATATAAGAACAGAGTAGCATTACAAATATTGTTGGTCTTCTATTATTGTAAATCTTTAGTAAAAAAATCCATTCCTCAGATATTTTATGAAATCAAGGCTGTTCAGTCTTAATCCTCTCATCGAATTTGTCATCTTTTACCAAAGTAATATGGGAAATATAGATATAAATGAGTGAAATATATCCAATCTGGAAGCTAATATATCCCTACTTATTAATAATATACTTTTCATGCCTGATATGTTAGTCCCTTTGGTATAAATCTACAATCTCAAAGTTTTTTTAAAAGAAAATATCCTAGATATGTGCATAGTCAGGCTAAACACAATAAACACAATGATTACATACTGTAAGTACTGGCAATTTCTGCAGTAAATGGATCCCTCTTATCACACAAAAATGGCCTCTACTTTGATCCTTTTTTTGCTCAATGTATCAAGACAACGCCATTTAGTAAATTTAGACTCAAGAGAGCCAACTTAAAAGAATCATAGGCACCTAGGGAAACTTTTCATTATGAGCATAGAAGGATAGAAGTTCTTTATTCATGATATCAGAATGGACCCTAGGCCCATTTGCATCATCCCCAATTTTGAATTTGTAACAGAAAGTTCCCTTTAGTTCACGTTCAGTAAAACCCATAGCAGTTTTGAAGCCAACTGTGTGTGTTAGACCTTTGATGAGAACATTCTTAAATTCTATTACAGGTATGGGATCCCTTATCCAGAAACGCGTTATCCAAAAAGTTCTAAATTACAGAAAGGCCATATCCCATAGACTCAAGAATAAGCAAATCATTCTAATTTTTTAAAAATGATATCTTTTTTCTCTATAATAATAATAATAAAACAGTACTTGTACTTGATCCCAACTAAGATATAATTACCCCTTATTGGGGCAGAACAGCCCTATTGGGTTTATTTAATGGTTAAATGATTCCCTTTTCTCTGTAATAATAAAACAGTACTTGTACTTGATCCCAACTAAGATATAATTACCCCTTATTGGGGGCAAAACAGCCCTATTGGGTTTATTTAATGGTTAAATTATTTCCTTTTCTCTGTAATAATAAAACAGTACCTGTACTTGATCCCAACTAAGATATAATTACCCCTTATTGGGGCAGAACAGCCCTATTGGGTTTATTTAATGGTTAAATGATTCCCTTTTCTCTGTAATAATAAAACAGTACCTGTACTTGATCCCAACTAAGATATAATTACCCCTTATTGGGGCAGAACAGCCCTATTGGGTTTATTTAATGGTTAAATGATTCCCTTTTCTCTGTAATAATAAAACAGTACCTGTACTTGATCCCAACTAAGATATAATTACCCCTTATTGGGGGCAGAACAGCCCTATTGGGTTTATTTCATGGTTAAATGATTCCCTTTTCTCTGTAATAATAAAACAGTACCTGTACTTGATCCCAACTAAGATATAATTACCCCTTATTGGGGGGCAGAACAGCCCTATTGGGTTTATTTAATGGTTAAATGATTCCCTTTTCTCTGTAATAATAAAACAGTACCTGTACTTGATCCCAACTAAGATATAATTACCCCTTATTGGGGCAGAACAGCCCTATTGGGTTTATTTAATGGTTAAATGATTCCCTTTTCTCTGTAATAATAAAACAGTACCTGTACTTGATCCCAACTAAGATATAATTACCCCTTATTGGGGGCAGAACAGCCCTATTGGGTTTATTTAATATTAAAATGCTTTTTAGCAAACTTAAGTTATGGAAATCCAAGTTACGGAAAGACCCCATATCTGGAAAACCCCAGGTCCCGAGCTTTCTGGATAACAGGCCCCATACCTGTATTACATTTATTGAAGGAGATATATAACTCATCGTTAAATAAATCTTTTAACATTGCCCACCAATACATGAACTTTTAGTGAGTTGGTTTGGAAATTGCATTTGAAATACGATCTCTTGCAGTTTTCTGTGCATTATATATTTATTTCCAGGCAAATTACAACAAAATATATTAGTCTGCTATGTAGACTGTGACTTATATTTTATAAATAATCATTATTTAAAAACAATGTCATTCTAAACGTTGGAAATAATTTTGAAGGTTAGTATCTATAGTTAAAATATGTCTATGAAGATTCTCATTCATCCAGGCCATGATATACAGTATCTAGTAGAATTAAGCCTAAAACAACTGGACTTTTCTGAGTTTTTCTTGAAAACGTTTCACCACTCATCCGAGTGGCTTCTGAAGAAGCCACTCGGATGAGTGGTGAAACGTTTTCAAGAAAAACTCAGAAAAGTCCAGTTGTTTTAGACTTAATTCTACTAGATACTATCTATAGTTAATGCTTTAGAAGGTTGCAATAGACAAAGAAGGAAGGTCTCGAGTAGACATCAAGCTATTCCTTCATACTTTCAACATTTTTGGTCTGCTCCTTGCCAGTTTAGTTTTAGAATTGTTCTTTAGTTGCCACATACCCTAGCTTTCAAGTAGCATCTGGAATGATAAGCTGAAACGTTAATAGCCGAGCAACAGACCAGGGTAATATTTCTCTGAATATGTGACAGTAGAGCAAATTAGTTCTGAAGGGAAGTAGCCTCTAGTGATGAGCGAATCTGTTCCGTTTCGCTTCGCCGAAAAATTTGCGAATCTTTGAAAAGATCCGCGAAACGGCGAAAAATTCGCGAAACGGCGAAAAATTCGCGAAACGGCGAAAATGTCGTGCGACAAAAAAAATTGTCGCCCGCGGCTATTATTTTGTCGCGCGGCTCTTGTTTTGTCGCGCGGCTCTTGTTTCGTCGCCCGCGGCTCTTGTTTCGTCGCCCGCGGCTCTTGTTTCGTCGCCCGCGGCTCTTGTTTCGTCGCCCGCGGCTCGTGTTTTGTCGCGCGGCTCTTGTTTCGTCGCCCGCGGCTCTTGTTTCGTCACCCGCGGCTCTTGTTTCGTCGCCCGCGGCTCTTGTTTCGTCGCACGGCTATTATTTCGTCGCCCGCAGCTATTATTTCGTCGCGCGGCTCTTGTTTCGTCGCCCGCGGCTCTTGTTTCGTTGCCCGCGGCTCTTGTTTCGTCGCACGGCTATTATTTAGTCGCCCGTAGCTATTATTTTGTCGCACGGCTATTGTTTCGTCGCGCGCAGCTCTTGTTTCGTCGCGCGGCTCTTGTTTCGTCGCGCGCTATTGTTTCGTCGCCCGCGGCTATTATTTTGTCGCCTGCGACTATTCTTTTTTGACGCCGGCGACAATTTTTGGACGTGCGGCGAATTTTTCCGCGGCGAAATTTTTCATCCATTTCGCGAAACAATCCGCCAATGGCGAAACGCGGAAATTCGCCGCGAATCCATGCCTGGCGAAACTTTTCGCCCATCACTAGTAGCCTCGTATCCCTTACCGTATCCATACAAGGGCCCAAGGTTCTCGGTATGATAATATCCCTTTAACATCATGCTTCATTCTGAATGTTTTCCCTACAAATAAGATGTGTCCATTAGCTTGTTTCCCCCTTAGAAGACATTAACCCATGGCATCTTTTCCTCGCTCCAGCTTACAGAAACAGTTAATTTCTCCAAAGCATTTATGATTGTCAGTCTGTTAAATGATCAGCTTGCTATGTAGAAAGAGAATTGAGAATCGTGGGGGGGGGGGGAGGGTGGTTATTGTGCCTTCGTTAAAATATATGCAGCCCTTAAGGGTCATGAACATACTTTACATAGTGCAGTTCTGTTGCTTGTGAATTCGTCGCCCAGAGCCCTGAATGCAAGATGAACGAAATCACATCCCTCATAACGTCTGACACGTAAAACTCAAACCGAAACGTGACATATAAATGTAGATCTACTTACAGAAATGATAGATAGATGAGTCAAAACCATTTGGAAGAATGAATAATGAAGTTAATCATCCAGCAGGCTGTTAACATCTGAATGCGCTCTCTTAGTAATCTATAATTCATTCATTTGTGAGCTTAGTGCTCTTTTCACAGACCAACACGTGTGTCATTTGGTATGTGCAAAGCAGGAGGGTCATTGGAAGGCCCGTACGTATTGCCTGCCAAAGGCACATGTTATAGTATAATACCAGTATACAGATAAACCTTCTGCTTATCTGTGAGCCAAATTGGTCCCAAGACAGGGTTTGTTTATACAGATCTCATTATCTTCAGTTAAAATAACTCCGCTAATTGCAGCGGGTAAAAGCTAAATAATTCTTTGTTACTGAACTATAAGGGTAAAGACACATAGAACTACTAGCAGCAGCTACTTGTCACGGCTACTAAAATAGACATTGCTGATCATTTACTGATAATTGTCTCTACCTATGTTTTAGCATAGGCAATTTTCCGTACAGGTATCGGACCCCAGAACCTTCTATTTGATCCCAACAAAGATAAAATTACCCCTTTTTGGGGGCAGAACAATCCTATTGGATTTATTTAATGGTTAAATGATTCCCTTTTCTCTGTAATAATAAAACAGTACCTGTACTTGATCCCAACTAAGATATAATTACCCCTTATTGGGGCAGAACAGCCCTATTGGGTTTATTCAATGGTTAAATGATTCCCTTTTCTCTGTAATAATAAAACAGTACCTGTACTTGATCCCAACTAAGATATAATTACCCCTTATTGGGGCAGAACAGCCCTATTGGGTTTATTCAATGGTTAAATGATTCCCTTTTCTCTGTAATAATAAAACAGTACCTGTACTTGATCCCAACTAAGATATAATTACCCCTTATTGGGGGCAGAACAGCCCTATTGGGTTTATTTCATGGTTAAATGATTCCCTTTTCTCTGTAATAATAAAACAGTACCTGTACTTGATCCCAACTAAGATATAATTACCCCTTATTGGGGCAGAACAGCCCTATTGGGTTTATTTAATGGTTAAATTATTTCCTTTTCTCTGTAATAATAAAACAGTACCTGTACTTGATCCCAACTAAGATATAATTACCCCTTATTGGGGCAGAACAGCCCTATTGGGTTTATTTAATGGTTAAATGATTCCCTTTTCTCTGTAATAATAAAACAGTACCTGTACTTGATCCTAACTAAGATATAATTACCCCTTATTGGAGGCAGAACAATCCTATTGGGTTTAATTATTGTTTAAATATTTTTTTTAAAGACTTAAGTTAGGACATCCGAATTACGGAAAACCCCAGGTCCTAAGAATTCTGGATAATGGGTCCCATACCTGTACTAGGGCTCATTTACCGCTGATACAAATGTTGCAAACGTAGGGCTGTTTAGGCACCCTAATGGACACAACCCCCTTTGTACCAGATGTAAATGAGCTTCTCTATGTTAACCACCAGGTTAAAAAAAATATATATATATTTTTATATACAGGTATAGAACCCATTATCCAGAATGCTCGGGACCAAGGGTATTCCGGATAAGGGGTCTTTCAGTAATTTGGATCTCAATACCTTAAGTCTACTAAAAAAATCGATAAAACATTAATTAAACCCAATAGGATTGTTTTGCATCCAATAAGGATTAATTAAATCTTAGTTGGGATCAAGTACAGGTAATGTTTTATTATTACAGAGAAAAGGGAATCATTTAACCATGAAATAAACCCAATAGGGCTGTTCTGCCCCCAATAAGGGGTAATTATATCTTAGTTGGGATCAAGTACAGGTACTGTTTTATTATTACAGAGAAAAGGGAATCATTTAACCATTAAATAAACCCAATAGTGCTGTTCTGCCCCCAATAAGGGGTAATTATATCTTAGTTGGAATCAATTACAAGGTTCCGTTTTATTTCTACATAGAAAAAGGAAATCAGGTTTAAAATTCTGAATTATTTGATTAAAATGGAGTCTATGGGAGATGGGCATTCCGTAATTCGTAGCTTTCTGGATAACGGGTTTCCGGATAAGGGGTCTGATACCTGTATATATATATATATATAAAAAAAGACTCACTCTATCTCTATATATATACAATATAAAGATGGGTACTGCATACTTAATGCAAGAAAAAAAGTGTTTATTGAAAAAAATCCAATGTTTGGGGGCCTGTCTGTGTTCTTCCTCAGGCACAAACCACCATATATATATATATATCCTGATGACGATCCTATTAGGATCGAAACGCGTTGATGCGATGAGCTAATAAACAAACAAACTCTTGTTTTACCTTTATATGCTGTGAGTGCTTTCTACATATCCACTATATATATGTATATATATATATATATATATATATATACATATATATATATATATATATATATATATATATATATATATATATGGTGGTTTGTGCCTGAGGAAGAGCACAGACAGGCCCCAAAACATTGGATTTTTTTCAATAAACACTTTTTTTCTTGCATTAAGTATGCAGTACCCATCTTTATATTGTATATATATAGAGATAGAGTGAGTCTGTAGTTCAGTGCAGAGAAAAGAGACTTTTTATACACATATAGGTATAGGTACCGTGCATATTTCCCAGCTGGCCTCCCCAGCATTCAGAGCTTGTTTCTGTGTGCACTGTGAAAAGAATACTATTTTCATTTTGAAAAATCCTTTTTGCTTTGCTGGTATATTAAAAGAAATGACAGATGGGTCAGGCTCTGATCGCTGCGTTCTAACATTTGGAATAGCAAGTAACATATTTGATGGAGCTGGCATGATTTGATACTGTTTGATTCAAGCCACAATCTGAGAGCCACTAGGATTTCACGTTGAAAATAATTAAAGGAGTTGGAAACAATTAGAAAGCACACATTTTGAAAAGTGACAGATGTTCTACATGTTTAAATTAGACAAAAGGATATAAGAATAATTCATGGGTCAGATTAACAACTGCTGTAATTTTATCATCTAATTTGTCAGGCAATATGGAAGCTCTTGAAACATGTAATATCTTAAGAGTTTCAACAATAGAAGACTAAATGGAGTGTGATCGACGCCACAAAACAAATGCAAGAGGGGTTAACATGGTCGTAGCTTTCTATACAAATGCTAAGGGGGTTGAGCAATAACTGAAGCAATGGGTGTCTCAGTCCGTAACCAATACTAGCCAATCAGCAGTTAGTTCTTAATGGTAAGGGTGGTTCTGGTAATAAAATAAAATTCAGGTATGGGACTTGTTATCCAGAATGCTCGGCACCTGGGGTTTTCCAGATAAGGAATCTTTCCATAATTGGGATCTCTACAATAAGTCTGCTAAAAATAATTTAAATACTGAATAAACCCAATAGGCATGTTTTGCCTCCTATAAGGATTAATTATATCTTGATTGGGATCAAGTACAGGTACTGTTTTATTATTACAGAGAAAAGGGAATCATTTAACCATTAAATAAACCCAATAGGGCTGTTCTGCCCCCAATAAGGGGTAATTATATCTTAGTTGGGATCAAGTACAGGAACTGTTTTATTATTACAGAGAAAAGGGAATCATTTAACCATTAAATAAACCCAATAGGGCTGTTCTGCCCCAATAAGGGGTAATTATATCTTAGTTGGGATCAAGTACAGGTACTGTTTTATTATTACAGAGAAAAGGGAATCATTTAACCATTAAATAAACCCAATAGGGCTGTTCTGCCCCCAATAAGGGGTAATTATATCTTAGTTGGGATCAAGTACAGGTACTGTTTTATTATTACAGAGAAAAGGGAATCATTTAACCATGAAATAAACCCAATAGGGCTGTTCTGCCCCCAATAAGGGGTAATTATATCTTAAATGGGATCAAATACAAGGTACTGTTTTATTTTTACAAAAAAAAGGAAATCTATTTTAAAAATGTGAATTATTTGATTAAAATGGATTCTATAGGAGACAGGCTTTCCATAATTCGGAGCTTTCCGGATAACGGGTTTCCGGATAAAGGATCCTATCCCTGTACTTATCAAACTTTCCATAATTATAATTATAAACAATTTAAATATTTATTAAATGCTTCCTTCACACACAACCCCCCCCCCTACGATCCCCCACCCCCTGAAACAAAAACCACACACACAAGACCTGAGGCTTTCACATACATACAGCACATACATACATACCAACTATAACCCAGGACCTACATGTGATGTTGATATATAGAGTTGTTTGGAAAAACTTGATTAAGAATTAGAATTCACAACTGAATCTTGTGAATTCTATCTATCTATCTATCTATCTATCTATCATCTATCTATCTATCTATCTATGTATCATCTATGTATCATCTATCTATCTATCTATCATCTATCTATAATCTATCTATCTATCATCTATCGATCTATCTATGTATCATCTATGTATCATCTATCTATCTATCTATCTATCTATCATCTATCTATCATCTATCTATCATCTATCTATCTATCTATCTATCTATCTATGTATCATCTATGTATCATCTATCTATCTATCTATCTATCATCTATCTATCATCTATCTATCTATCTATCTATCTATCTATCTATCTATCTATCTATCTATGTATCATCTATCTATAATCTATCTATCTATCTATCTATCTATCATCTATCTATCTATCTATCTATCTATCTATCTATCTATCTATCTATCTATCTATCTATCTATGTATCATCTATGTATCATCTATCTATCTATCTATCATCTATCTATAATCTATCTATCTATCTATCTATCTATCATCTATCTATCTATCTATCTATCTATCTATCTATCTATCTATCTATCTATGTATCATCTATGTATCATCTATCTATCTATCTATCTATCTATCTATCTATCTATCTATCATCTATCTATAATCTATCTATCTATCTATCTATCATCTATCTATCTATCTATCTATCTATCTATCTATCTATCTATCTATCTATCTATCTATCTATCTATGTATCATCTATGTATCATCTATCTATCTATCATCTATCTATAATCTATCTATCTATCTATCATCTATCTATCTATCTATCTATCTATCTATCTATCTATCTATCTATGTATCATCTATGTATCATCTATCTATCTATCTATCTATCATCTATCTATAATCTATCTATCTATCTATCTATCATCTATCGATCTATCTATGTATCATCTATGTATCATCTATCTATCTATCTATCTATCTATCATCTATCTATCATCTATCTATCTATCTATCTATCTATCTATCTATCTATCTATCTATCTATGTATCATCTATGTATCATCTATCTATCTATCTATCATCTATCTATAATCTATCTATCTATCATCTAAAACAGTAGGTTTACTCTGTGTCAATCAAATATGATGACCCTGGTGCTGAACACTCATCTCACATTAATTCTAAATTGCGTTTAATTAGTTAATACACTGTATCGAAAAAGTAAGAGATTTTTTTTTATATATATATATAATTTACCCGGCTTTACAATTTCATTATATTGGAATAACTGTCACTTACAAACAATGCTTTGCTCTACTGTAGCCCCTTTTAAGCCCATTTAAACCTCTAGACACTCAAGATAATTGAGTTGTACTCCTTTAATGTACTGGTTTAATACATCTACAGGAAGATACTTTTCCTTTGTATGTTTTTTATCATTCTAATTAATTAATTAATTAAAACCAGAGACTTTATTATTGGGAAGAAACAGGAAAATAATGTTTTACAGAAATGGCTCAAATGTTTTGTTTTCCAGTTTGATGGGAGGGCAACAATATGCTTAAACCCCGTTCATTCCTAAAGGAACTGCCTATGTGCCTACTCACATCTATCTATTTCTCATAGGAATGAATGATGATTCCAAGCATTTTGATGCCCCTCCTCAATGCTGGCCCCATGTCCCATTACCCTTAAGCTAATTTCTATTGGTTGCACATTTGAACTTGTTGTGAAGTTGTGGAATTCCCTCCCTGAATCAGTTGTACTGGCTGATACATTATATAGCTTTAAGACGGGGTTGAATGGGTATTTAGCAAGTGAGGGAATACAGGGGTAGGGGAGATAGCTCTCAGTACAAGTGAGGGAATACAGGGGTAGGGGGATAGCTCTCAGTACAAGTGAGGGAATACAGGGGTAGGGGGGATAGCTCTCAGTACAAGTGAGGGAATACAGGGGTAGGGGGGATAGCTCTCAGTACAAGTGAGGGAATACAGGGGTAGGGGGATAGCTCTCAGTACAAGTGAGGGAATACAGGGGTAGGGGAGATAGCTCTCAGTACAAGTGAGGGAATACAGGGGTAGGGGGGATAGCTCTCAGTACAAGTGAGGGAATACAGGGGTAGGGGGGATAGCTCTCAGTACAAGTGAGGGAATACAGGGGTAGGGGAGATAGCTCTCAGTACAAGTGAGGGAATACAGGGGTAGGGGGGATAGCTCTCAGTACAAGTGAGGGAATACAGGGGTAGGGGGGATAGCTCTCAGTACAAGTGAGGGGAATACAGGGGTAGGGGGGATAGCTCTCAGTACAAGTGAGGGAATACAGGGGTAGGGGGGATAGCTCTCAGTACAAGTGAGGGAATACAGGGGTAGGGGAGATAGCTCTCAGTACAAGTGAGGGAATACAGGGGTAGGGGGGATAGCTCTCAGTACAAGTGAGGGAATACAGGGGTAGGGGGGATAGCTCTCAGTACAAGTGAGGGAATACAGGGGTAGGGGGATAGCTCTCAGTACAAGTGAGGGAATACAGGGGTAGGGGAGATAGCTCTCAGTACAAGTGAGGGAATACAGGGGTAGGGGAGATAGCTTTCAGTACAAGTGAGGGAATACAGGGGTAGGGGAGATAGCTCTCAGTACAAGTGAGGGAATACAGGGGTAGGGGGATAGCTCTCAGTACAAGTGAGGGAATACAGGGTTATGGGAGATAGCTCTCAGTACAAGTGAGGGAATACAGAGGTAGGGGAGATAGCTCTCAGTACAAGTGAGGGAATACAGGGGTAGGGGAGATAGCTCTCAGTACAAGTGAGGGAATACAGGGGTAGGGGGGATAGCTCTCAGTACAAGTGAGGGAATACAGGGGTAGGGGAGATAGCTCTCAGTACAAGTGAGGGAATACAGGGGTAGGGGAGATAGCTCTCAGTACAAGTGAGGGAATACAGGGGTAGGGGGGATAGCTCTCAGTACAAGTGAGGGAATACAGGGGTAGGGGAGATAGCTCTCAGTACAAGTGAGGGAATACAGGGGTAGGGGAGATAGCTCTCAGTACAAGTGAGGGAATACAGGGGTAGGGGAGATAGCTCTCAGTACAAGTGAGGGAATACAGGGGTATGGGGGATAGCTCTCAGTACAAGTGAGGGAATACAGGGGTAGGGGGGATAGCTCTCAGTACAAGTGAGGGAATACAGGGGTAGGGGAGATAGCTCTCAGTACAAGTGAGGGAATACAGGGGTAGGGGGGATAGCTCTCAGTACAAGTGAGGGAATACAGGGGTAGGGGAGATAGCTCTCAGTACAAGTGAGGGAATACAGGGGTAGGGGAGATAGCTCTCAGTTCAAGTTGCCCCAGGGACTGGTCCAATTGCCATCTTGGAGTCAGGAAGGAATTTTTTCCCCTCTGGGGCAAATCAGAGAGGCTTCAGATGGGGTTTTTGCCTTCCTGGATCAACTGGCAGTTAGGCAGGTTATATATAGGCATTATGGTTGAACGTGATGGACGTACGTCTTTTTTCAACCCAACTTACTATGTCACTATGTATCTTCCACACATTTTATTATAGTTTCTATTGGAGTTTGCAGTTGGCATTACCAACGCTGAATGGTAAACATCCCAGTGCTCTGAGTGGCCTCTTGTTCTATCCCTTCAGAGATTCTAATGTTCCAAATAGCTTATTGCCCTTAGCTGCCTACAAGATTTTTCATACCCCACAAATCTAGCCCTACTCTAAACTAGATATAGCCTAAAGTATTTTGGCTATAGTTCCCCATTAAGACCCCCTTCACACATAGAACCAAAATTCAAAATATATCTATCTATCTACAAAATAGGTCAATCTATGTACGTCCAAGTGTTATATTACAACTGTGTGTTGTAATACCTTATTGTGAATTGCAGTCGCCTCGTTATTCACAATAAAGCCTGTGTAATAGAGATATAGTTTGGGGTCAAACTATATCGGAGTGTTCTTTTAGATGGTTTTCACTTTATTATTTTACTACCAGTTCCCTGTATGTTGTGTTTTACTACTACTATTCTTAGGGGCACATTTACTAACCCACGAACGGGCCGAATGCGTCCGATTGCGTTTTTTTCGTAATGATCGGTATTTGGCGTTTTTTCGGAAAATTATCGCAACTTTTTCGTTGCCATTCCGAATGTTGCGCAAAATCTGGCGATTTTTTCGTAGCGTTAAAACTTGCGCGAAAAGTCGCGCCTTTTTCGTAGCCATTCTGAAAGTTGCGCAAAATGTTGCGATTTTTTCGGAGCGTTCGGATTCATTCAAGCTTCAGTATGGTGACTCCAGGTTGGAGCTGCAGGGTGCCATTGAGCCCTATGGGAGACTTTCCTTGGGCCGGGTTGGAGTTGCAGGGTGCCATTGAGCCCTATGGGAGACTTTCCTTGGGCCGGGTTGGAGCTGCAGAGTGCCATTGAGCCCTATGGGAGACTTTCCTTGGGCCGGGTTGGAGCTGCAGAGTGCCATTGAGCCCTATGGGAGACTTTCCTTGGGCCGGGTTGGAGCTGCAGAGTGCCATTGAGCCCTATGGGAGACTTTCCTTGGGCCAGGTTGGAGCTGCAGGGTGCCATTGAGCCCTATGGGAGACTTTCCTTGGGCCGGGTTGGAGCTGCAGAGTGCCATTGAGCCCTATGGGAGGCTTTCCTTGGGCCGGGTTGGAGCTGCAGAGTGCCATTGAGCCCTATGGGAGACTTTCCTTGGGCCGGGTTGGAGCTGCAGAGTGCCATTGAGCCCTATGGGAGACTTTCCTTGGGCTGGGTTGGAGCTGCAGAGTGCCATTGAGCCCTATGGGAGACTTTCCTTGGGCCAGGTTGGAGCTGCAGAGTGCCATTGAGCCCTATGGGAGACTTTCCTTGGGCCGGGTTGGAGCTGCAGAGTGCCATTGAGCCCTATGGGAGACTTTCCTTGGGCCAGGCTGGAGCTGCAGAGTGCCATTGAGCCCTATGGGAGACTTTCCTTGGGCCGGGTTGGAGCTGCAGAGTGCCATTGAGCCCTATGGGAGACTTTCCTTGGGCCGGGTTGGAGCTGCAGAGTGCCATTGAGCCCTATGGGAGACTTTCCTTGGGCCGGGTTGGAGCTGCAGAGTGCCATTGAGCCCTATGGGAGGCTTTCCTTGGGCCGGGTTGGAGCTGCAGAGTGCCATTGAGTCCTATGGGAGACTTTCCTTGGGCCGGGTTGGAGCTGCAGAGTGCCATTGAGTCCTATGGGAGACTTTCCTTGGGCTGGGTTGGAGCTGCAGGGTGCCATTGAGTCCTATGGGAGGCTTCCAAAATCATGCTAAGTCTGAAAGTTTCGCCCGCCCCTTACGAGCGCTCAATACGAAAAAGTCGCGACAAGATCCGAGTGAATTGTAATGGCTACGAAAAACTCGCGTTTTTTTCGCGCAAATCGTATTGGTAACGAAAAAGCCGCGACAATTTCCGAAAAGTCGCAAAAAAATACGAAAAAGTCGCAAAATGTTCGTTTTCCTATCGGAATTTTTCCAATTCGGATTCGAATTCGTGTCTTAGTAAATCAGCCCCTTAGTGTGTACGGTTTGACTCGCTGTAGTTTGTTCTTATGGAGTAGCCTAGTTTTCGTTTGTAGAAATGTTTTCGGCAACTGCTGTTTCCTTTATTTTATCATATGATATCATTATCATCGCTGTCCTTTCTTTGATCATTTCTTCCTGTCCTATTTCTGTTTTTTTATATGTATATATAGAAAACCATATCTTTATTTTGTATTCTCTTTCTCTATCATGCATGACCAGTTCATCGGCCTAGGCCGAAACCGCCACCAACACCTCCATCCATTCAAACGCAGACAAACTTTTTAAATCAGAGGCTCAAGGGCATGAATAAGCAAATACCAAGTACTGTAATGGCTTCATTTTATTTCATTTGTATAGAGTAGCCACTTTTGTCGCTCTTCCAGTAAACCTGCTATAAGGACCCACAATGCACGGCGGTTCACAGTTTTGCATTGTTGGCTCCTTTGGGTTATGTAGCTTTTAGCATAGCTTAGTTCCGCTGTAGGCCTCAGAGCACTTTCAATATGTCCATTTTATGTCGAGCAATGTCTGGCACATACTACATTTTCAAATCTGAATGTCAGCACAAAATAACATTGTTGTTACATAACATTTTGCATGACAATTTTAATATTTATAAGTTTGGAACAATGTCTGAACTGTTTTCTCAATATAATGTACATGTTTATTTTTTATTTGTCAGTGCTCCAGCTGGTAATTTAATATTTGAAATTCTGATCAAAAAAGGAACGGCATCGCTCGTACTGAAATGTATTTCTGGCTTATATTCGGTAACGTTGATCTTCGTTAAAATAAAGCTCAGCCTGATATCTCTGCACATATTGACATTTATAAAAGCGTTGTGTTGGCTAATAGGGACGGTGGACACTGCTCAACAGCATATAAAAAATTAAATATTATATATAAATGATGAATAAATGTAGAATATAGCAAGACACTGTTTTTATTTCTGCTTTCTAAAACTTCTTCTTCTTCCAAAGACCCTTGAAGAAAGTGTATGCCTATAGTATAATAGCTAACTATAATAGATTAAATAGACATTTATATACATATGTATAATATACAAGGACAGAGAGCCGCACACACAAGGACTTAACAATAAAGTGAAAAAATGTATTGAAAAAAATCCAACGTTTCGAGTACTGACTGTATTCTTCCTCAGGGACAAACCAAATGTATAATATACAGTAGCCACGGATATCCTGGAAAATATATCCATTGTATCCGTTGCAATTGTCTATTGTAGAAAATATTGCACCCTCACAAAATATACATATTGTAGACATTGGATTTATATGATCTGAATATGATCTCAACCAGATTCCTTGCACAGAGCCCTGTGCCTTTATATTGAAATATAAAAACTCCTTTATAAGTTTCTCTTGTTATACTTGCTAATGCCTGACTGCTATACAGACTGTGATTGGTTTGCCATACATTCAGGGTCGGGCCCTGCAGGTACCCCCACTGGCTGTATACCCCTTACCCCTAACCTCCCACAGGGGGGCCCCCGCTGAGCCTCCCTTACCCCCTGCAGGGGCCCCCACTGAGCCTCCCTAACCCTCCGCAGGGTCCCCCACCCGACATCCTCCCCTGAGCACGCATACGTTTAATGCGTCAGGGGAGGAACGGTCAGCCGGTTAAGTGTCAACAAGGGTCGGATCTGGGCCACGGCCCACCGGGCTTTTTCCCGGTGGCCCAGTCTGACTCTGCATACATTCTTCTATCCTTTGTTGGACAATGCTTGAAGATGTCTTTGTCTTAAAAGTGGTTGATCCTTGTACAGTATTTTCACATTAATTTCTATCAATCTATACATAATGTAGTGAATAATGTACCCCCTATTGTACAGTATAAGGATATTATAAATCGTTGAGCAGCTTCTGACCAGATTAAAGCACAAGGCCGAAGGGACTTCTAATTAGTGATGAGCAAATCTGTCCCATTTCGCTTCGCTATAACATTTGCAAAACTTCAGAAAAATTCGCAAAACGCAACTTTTTTGATGTGTCCACACCTATTTTGACAAGTCCAAGCCTATTTGACCCAACCAAGCCCATTTTGATGTGATCACACCCCAAATTGTCGTGGCCTTGCCTATTTTCATGCAACTGCGCCTGTGAATGCGCCAAATTTGACGTGACCACTACTTTTTTTTTGGTGGCCATTTTGCAAAAAAAATCTGCCATTGTTGAAACACGGAAATTCGCCGTAAATCCATGCCTGATGAAAAATTTTGCTCCTCACTACTTCTAATATCTCATATTTTACAACCGGGTGTACATTGCTTAGTATAATACACAAGTTTCAGCCAGTCATGTGACAGAATTTACATCACTGAGCACCTATTATAACTGATGACATCACTAAGCACTGTTTATAAGGATATACAGTAATATACAGGATATTCATGGCTTATAAATCTATTATGAGATAAATATACCTTTGTAGACATTTCAGAAGATCCTATATATAAATATAAATATATATATTTGTTTTTTTTAGTCCCTATCTATAAAGTTCAAACAGAAGTACTTTTGGCTAGTTCATTTACAGTGAGTACAAGCAAATTCTAAGTACAGTACAAATTTCAGGTTTCACATTTTTAATTAATGTTCACATTGACTACATTTATAAAGATAAAAGTGTTTGGATTGTTGCATGAAGTACGGTTGTTTGTGAGCCGACTGATAAAGAATCTCTCCTTGCCTTACTCTCGAATAAGAGGGTGATAAACAGCAGGAAGTAAGACGTGTAGACAAAATCTCTTCCCCCTGTCTGCAAAATCAAGCACATTGCACACCATATGCCTTGGTATCTATGAGTGAAACAACAACTGCATGTTTGATACATGGAGCCAGATAGTTAGATTTGTAATCCAAATTCTTCCTTCTAAAAACAAAAGTTTCATATGAACTTCTCCAGTACTTATGCAAGTGATTGCGAGATCATTTGACGTTAATTTGGCTCCACAAAGTCAAATGTGTTTTACTTTATCGACACAAAACTAGTTGCAGCATTGGATTTCTGATTTAAAAATACCCATAGCTGTGTGTTAGTTTTTAGGGGTATAATAGCTAATGTATATTATATTATATGGTATATTATAGCACTAGGTCTGATTTGGCAATAATTGCAGGCAAATGTGGCCACGATTTGGTTAAACCCACAATCACAATACAAAATAACAGGAACAGTTTTTGTTGTTGTCGTGAAATTCACTTTGACTATTGATAAATGTTCTTGATTTGGAGACGATTAATCAACCTACTAAAATAGAATCATGTATCATGGTGTATCTGTTATCCAGAATGCTCTGGACCTGGGGTCTTCGGGGTAAGGGATATTTCCATAGTTTGGATCTTATAAATCATTTAAACATTAAATAAACCCAATAGGGCTGTTCTGCCCCCAATAAGGGGTAATTATATCTTAGTTGGGATCAAGTACAGGTACTGTTTTATTATTACAGAGAAAAGGGAATCATTTAACCATTAAATAAACCCAATAGGGCTGTTCTGCCCCAATAAGGGGTAATTATATCTTAGTTGGGATCAAGTACAGGTACTGTTTTATTATTACAGAGAAAAGGGAATCATTTAACCATTAAATAAACCCAATAGGGCTGTTCTGCCCCCAATAAGGGGTAATTATATCTTAGTTGGGATCAAGTACAGGTACTGTTTTATTATTACAGAGAAAAGGGAATCATTTAACCATTAAATAAACCCAATAGGGCTGTTCTGCCCCCAATAAGGGGTAATTATATCGTAGTTGGGATCAAGTACAGGTACTGTTTTATTATTACAGAGAAAAGGGAATCATTTAACCATTAAATAAACCCAATAGGGCTGTTCTGCCCCCAATAAGGGGTAATTATATCTTAGTTGGGATCAAGTACAGGTACTGTTTTATTATTACAGAGAAAAGGGAATCGTTTAACCATTAAATAAACCCAGGTTTTATTGATTTTTTAGTAGACTTGAGGTATGAAGGTCCAAATTACGTAAAGACTTCTTATCCGGGATACCCTTGGTCCCGAGCATTCTGGATAACGGGTCCTATACCGGTATAGAGAGAATATACATTAATTTTTGATTTTTCTTTTGGGTTCAGGGACATTAACTGTTTTAGACGGCTAATACCAAGCTTTTGACTGTTGTCTCTAACGATGTAGGGTTGACAAGTTTTTTTTTAAAAACACATTTGGAGATCTCATTCTGTTTTTCATTATGATTATATTTGCCTGTTATTTAGTGTGTAGGCTTCTGCTTCCTCCTCCTCCTCCTCCCTGCTTGCCCATTTTTAAGAAGACTGAATTGTTGTGATAACGTAAGGAGACCAAGTACTTATTTTGATGTAACTCAAATGAGTACTTAGGAAGGCTTTATAAAAACAAGAAATGCTTTGCGTGCCCAATGACTGTAAGAAGATATTTAACCCTTACCTGGTCAGGCAAATTATATTGCAGCTAGTGCAGCAGGTTACCAAGCTCTGAATTGTGATTGGTGGCTTCGGTATGCATAGAAATTGATTGTCACTAGTAATGGGCAACAGGGAGACATAAGACCAAAGAAAATTCATTTTTACGTATTCACAATGTAAATAAATACATATATATGACTGTTTTTCATTGTCTACCCTCCCAACCAATGCTGGCTTTATTTTAACCCCGACACTTATCATTTGAAATGATATTAATAATTGATTCCTCTCTGAAATATTATTCAAAATTTTGCAGACGAATAAAAAGACTAAATGTCTCAATACGGTTGTTTTTTATAGCTTTGTAAAGCTGGAGCACTGTTTCTGTAGTTAACCAAGAACGTGATTTTTTATGGTTTGTTTAATACTAATTATTTAGCACTTAAATCTTGCATGACTTTATACAGTTGTACTATACAGTGGGAGTGTAACTAATGGCGGAAGCTGCAGTCCCTTGTCTGCCCCATCATGATCGTCTTCTAACTCCTTCTCTTGTACTTCAGAAAATGTAGGCCGATTAGTAACGCCTGCCAAAAAGCTCGAAGATACAATACGGCTCGCAGAACTTGTCATTGAAGTTCTACAGCAGAATGAGGAGCACCATGCGGAGGTGAGGACCTTTTTCCTTCTGTTACAATGACGCCATAACCAAATAAAACCCAAAAATGGTGGCTCCTTCAGCTTGTGTTCTATACCGACACGGAACAAACACAGGTTACTGGGGGAGAACCGTTCCAGAGCTGCAGGAAAGATTATGAAAAAGAAATAATTGCAGCTATTTTTGGATAATTGAGTATTTATTGAAATTTCACTACGTCTCCATAACAAAAATATAGTTCATAATATGTCACATAGATATATTTCGTAAGCTGCTCTGCCCTATATGAGAGGGAAAGTCCTTTCTAAAAATTAGAAATATTTTATACTAGAGCTTTTATAAGATTGTTGTTTTCTATTGTTCAGAAGTTTATTAGAAAATAATTCATACTTCAGATTATTTTTACAAGAAGAAATTCCATTTTACAAAGTTAGACATTTTTTCTGATAACCATTTTACTACTTTTTTTGTTTTGTGTTTATCTCAGTTTCAAATATATTTTTATTCTTTTTTTTACTTGCCATTTTTCCGATTTCTGCAGCTTTTTTTTCCTCCGATTTGCTTTTCTAAATATTAGCGGTAAACTTATAATAGCCAAACGATTCATCATAGGTGAAACCTTTATTGGTTAACTCTAGAAAACGTGGGTTTTCTTTTCCACCCACAATAAAATCTCGGTAATTAGTCAATAAACGTATCACCTCACTTTCCTGTTTCATCTACAGATAACAAGGTACCACCATCTACCTTGTCTTTTGTCAGTAGAAAGTTCCATTGCCTTTTTTTCTAATTCACAATAAGTCCAAAAGACCCAACTAATGGCTGATTGCGTATTTAAATTTCCTCCCTGTTTTCTATGATTCTTTCTATCTTGGATGGTCCTGACAGGGGAAAGAGGTATGTGGCTAAAACTCAACAGAGTCACCTGCTATCATATTTTGTGCATGTCCTTTATGTTTTTGATGGGATTTTACCCTTTTTTTACCTCCTCCTTAGTTTTAGTTGAACTAATGTAGCAACTACCTCACTTCTAGTGCTTGTGAAATCTTGTTTCCTCGGCACCGCCAAGGTGCGCATTGATAATCCACTTTGTGCATGCAGCAATGAGTGTATTTTACAAGCATTGCCGCTGTATCCCAGCACAACCCAACTTTCCTTGATCCTACCCTACACCCACTGTTTTGCCCTTGTCAGCCCTCAGTAATAGTACTGTATGATACTAACAACCTGACTTTAGCAGAAGCAGCAGCTGAAAAATGTTGTTGGGGAAAAAACACTCTCAAGTCCATACAAAGGCACCATAAAACTAACTATCTATCTATCTATCTATCTATCTATCTATCTATCTATCATCTATCCTCTATCTATCATCTATCTATCATCTATCTATCTATCTATCTATCTATCTATCTATAATCTATCTATCTGTCTATCTATCTATCTATTATCTATCATCTATCTATCTATCTATCTATCTATCTATCTATCTATCTATCTATCATCTATCTATCATCTATCTATCTATTATCTATCATCTATCTATCTATCTATCTATCTATCTATCTATCTATCTATCTATCTATCTATCATCTATCTATCTATCTATCTATCTATCTATTATCTATCATCTATCTATCTATCTATCTATCTATCTATCTATCTATTATCTATCTATCTATCTATCTATCTATCTATCTATCTATCTATCTATCTATTATCTATCATCTATCTATCTATCTATCTATCTATCTATCTATCATCTATCTATCTATAATCTATCTATGTATCTATCTATCTATCTATCTATCTATCTATCATCTATCCTCTATCTATCATCTATCTATCTATAATCTATCTATCTATAATCTATCTATCTATCATCTATCTATCTATCATCTATCTATCATCTATCTATCTATCTATCTATCTATCTATCAATCTATCATCTATCTATATCTATCTATCTATCTATCTATCTATCTATCTATCTATCTATCTATCTATCTATCATCTATCTATCTATCATCTATCTATATCTATCTATCTATCTATCTATCTATTTGTTGTTGAGAATATAATGGTGATCTCTAGTGATGAGTGAATCTGTCCTGTTTCGGTGTGGCCGGCGGCTATTTTTCTTGTTGCTCGTGGTTTTTTTTTACGCGACCGCGCCCAATTTTGATGTGACCACGTCCTTTTTACATTGATTTGCCACGGCCGCGCCCTTTTTGATGCAACCATGCCCAATTTGCCGCGACTGCACCCAATTTGATGCGCAAGCAAAAAAAATCGGCGCAACAAATTTTTCCACAGGAAATTTTCACGGACGTTACGCAAAACAATTCGCCGATGGTGAAATGCAGAAATTTGCTGCGAATCCATGCCTGCCGAAAAAATTCGCTCATCACTAGTGATCTCTTATTAAAGGGAAACTATACCCCCAAACAATGTAGGTCTCTATAAAAATATATTGCATAATGCAGCTTAAATAAACCATTTTTATATAAATATACTTATTTAGCAGTATGTGCCATTGGGTAATCCTAAATAGGAAACTGCCATTTTAAGTGCTAAGGGCCGCCCCCTGGGATCATAGGATTCACAGTGCACACAAACAAGCCAAGGCACACATACATGCTAGGCCCCATCAGCCAATGAATGGGCAGAGTTCTGCCTTTTGCTCCCACACTACTTCCTGTTACAGTTAGAGCTGCATCACTTCCTGTCAGCTGATCTCTGAGGGAGCACACAGCCAATCACTAAATGGCGGCTCAAGGGAAAGGGTGTAAAAGGGCAATATTTACTGATATATATATTCCAGTTTGGGGAGATTCTTTAATAGGCCACTTAACATCTGACATCTGACATCTTAACATCACAAACTATCTGTAGTTAAGTATTCATTCTGGGGGTATAGTTTTCCTTTAAAGCCTATCTGATCTTTAATAAATAGTTTAGAATAATTTTCATTAGAGTGCTGTCCACTATATTGTATTCTAAAATTCACCAAAGGCAGTCATGTTGGGGTTAAAATAAACATATTAACACCCTTCTTGTTCCTATTAACTAAAGTATGACTGAAGATGTGGACGGCCGGAAGTTAATATGTGGCTGCTGTGGATATAAAATATGCAGAACGTTTCTTTTCTTGCCCCAGACATTGTGTTCTTTCTTACCCTACTGGGGCTTTGTTTCAAATACTTACCTTAGCTCAGACCCAAACTGTACATGCATTTTCATCCCCACTACACTGCCAAGAAAATAACAAAAAAAATAATAATAGAAAGCAAACAAATACAATGGAGTGAACTTGCAGCTGATCCATCTATACGCTGGGTAAATTACAAGTAAATTTGATCTCAAACCAACAATTGTTGGTAACAACACAATTAACTAACAGGTAAGTTATCAGATCCAAGGATCGTGTTATTAGAAAATTAACTTTTTAATTACATATAGGTAGTAAACAAAAAAAAAAAAATACATTAAAACTATACTGTTGAAATGTCAAACAGACTTCAATTAAATGAAAGAGTAAGCAAAATACAGGTATCGGACCCCTTATCCGGAAACCCATTATCCAGAAAGCTCCGAATTACGGAAAGCCTGTCTCCCATAGACTCCATTATAATCAAATAATTCAGATTTTTAAGATTGATTTCCTTTTTCTCTGTAAAAATAAAACAGTACCTGTACTTGATCCCAACTAAGATATAATTACCCCTTATTGGGGCAGAACAGCCCTATTGGGTTTATTTAATGGTTAAATGATTCCCTTTTCTCTGTAATAATAAAACAGTACCTGTACTTGATCCCAACTAAGATATAATTACCCCTTATTGGGGCAGAACAGCCCTATTGGGTTTATTTAATGGTTAAATGATTCCCTTTTCTCTGTAATAATAAAACAGTACCTGTACTTGATCCCAACTAAGATATAATTACCCCTTATTGGGGGCAGAACAGTCCTATTGGGTTTATTTAATGGTTAAATGATTCCCTTTTCTCTGTAATAATAAAACAGTACCTGTACTTGATCCCAACTAAGATATAATTACCCCTTATTGGGGCAGAACAGCCCTATTGGGTTTATTTCATGGTTAAATTATTCCCTTTTCTCTGTAATAATAAAACAGTACCTGTACTTGATCCCAACTAAGATATAATTACCCCTTATTGGATGCAAAACAATCCTATTGGATTTAATTAATGTTTTATTGGTTTTTTAAACCAAATACGAAAAGACCCCTTATCTGGAATACCCTTGGTCCCGAGCATTCTGGATAACGGGTCCTATACCTGTAGTTGAGTTAAAAGTATTTGAATAGAAATTTCAAAATAGTCAAATGTTAATTAAATGTTTCATATCATTTTAGTTAGGGTTTTTTTTTTTTTTGCAATTTTACAAAATAATGGCTTTCTTTGGGTGTCAGAAGGAGAACAAATTTGTGTTTTTATTTTCTTTATAACAAGAAGAACAGCAGTTGAGGCACATGTTCATAATGAAAGGTTTTGGTTTAGAGAGGATTGTTATGTATAGCCATGACCAGTGTCGGACTGGCCAATCAGGGTACCAGGAAAACTCCCGGGGGGCCCAGGTGTCAGTGGGCGCTCCTGCTCACCCAACCATTTGCCTTGGATGCCTATACCATGGCCATTACTCAATTCTATATGAGAATAAACAGAAGAAATGCAGAAAAGGATCGATAATAGTATGTAAATAGAATTAATTAAGAGACTAAAGAAAGTGAGTGAACAGAGATGGGGAGGGTGGGCCCTTTGCACCCCAGTCCAACACTGGCCATGACCACATCTGACCATATTTTTAACTTGACAGTTTACAAATAAGACCTTTAAACTTAACATGTAGGTGTCAAGTGTTTCCCTTCAGTAATTATCTATATATATATATATACCTGTATATACAGTATATAGAGAGAGAGATTTTTTTTTTCATTTTTATTTCTGTGTGATTATAACAGAATTTGTATCAACTTATTATCATATAGAATGGTGTTCTAATTAGGGATGCACCGAATCCAGGATTCGGATCGGTATTCAGCCAGGATTCTGCCTTTTCCGGCAGGGTTCGGATTCGGCCGAATCAAATCCAAATCCTAATTAGTATAAATTATCATTTGCTAATTAGGATTTGGAAGGGTTAAATTTTAGGTGGGAAATTGATTTTTACTCCTTCCAGATCCTAATTAGCATCCCTGAATGCATCAGGGTGGATTCGGGGGTTCAATCGAACCCAAAAAACTTGGTTCGGTGCATCCCTAGTTCTAATAACCCAAGGTTGTAGTTAATAATGATAAGGAGGAAATTACCACTTTCTTCTACTTTGAGATTAATCATAGACTTAGACATCTTCCAAAGCAGTTCTGCTCCACCCTAATGTTGGACTACAACTGCCAGAAACCTCCAGCATATTGTCAAGGATTTTTCTGTGTCCTCCTTTAGCCCAAATGATGAAGATGTGTTTTTCAGGGAGGAGATCTGATCTGCTTACATCTGTCTCTCTGTTCTTGGTTTCATACAATCATTGCCTTGTTTTCTGCCTCTAAAAACCTAAACAGCATTATACCAGGCATTGAGACATTGGAATAAAGTGTAATATTGGCAAGAAAAACTGCATGGTAATCCCAATGGTAGATAATGTAGATGACATAGTTCTGATAGTAAGGATTCTTATTGGGAAATTGGGATACCTACTCCTACCTATACCTACTCCTGCAGAGCTAGGAGTAGAGAAATAGTCCGTTTATAAATTCCCTTTAATATTTCAAAGGGATATGTTTTGCCCTGCTGCTAAGAATTAGCCCATACTATTTCAACATTTATAATAAAATTCAAAGGTAACATATATATAGTATAACTTGAATTCTGCCTATATTCATAATATGACCAGGCCATCATTAAGGTTAGACAGGCCACTGGTTTATGTTAATGATGATGGTATTTGACCATCCTTTTGGATAGCAGGGATGAACATCTTTGGCCAGTAGAAGTAGATATGAAGAGAAACTGTAGGGCAGGGAACCCCAACCAGTGGCTCGGGGGCAACATGTTGCTCCCCAACCCCTTGGGTGTTGCTCTCAGTGCCCCCAAACCAGGGAGTTATTATTGAATTCCTGACTTGGGGGCAAGCTTTGGTTGAATAAAAACAAGATTTCCTACCAAATAAAGCCCCCTGTAAGCTGATAGTGTGCATAGAGGCTGCCTAATAGCCAATCCCAGCCCTTATTTGGCTCCTCCATGAACTTTTATGGTGCTTGTGTTGCTCCCCAAGTCTTTTTAGATTTGACTGTGACTCACGAGGAAGAAAGGTTGGGGACCCCTGGTATACATAGTGCCTGAAGAGGAAAGCCAACATGTACAGTGTCAGACTGGCCCATCAGGATACCAGGAAAAATCCCGGTGGGCCCAGGTGTCAGTGGGCCCTTTTGCTTCTGACCATTTGGCCTGCTTTATGGTCATTCCTTATTTCAGAATGGGAAGAAAGAGGAGAAATAGATAGAAGAATAGATGCTAGCATGTAAATAAAAGAGACCTGGGGAATAAAGAGGTTGGGCGAGGAAAGGAGGAAATATAGTTTGGAGAGTGGGCCTATAGTCTAAGGTTTTCTGGTGGGCCCAGGGTCGGACTGGGGGTTGCAGGGCCTGCAGGGCCCCCGGTGGTCGAGTCCCCAACCCCCCCAGCAGGGTCCCCCCCCCGACATCCTCCCGTGAGCGTGCCTAAATTTAACACATCAGGGGAGGAACGGTCAGGCAGGGGGAGCACCGGCAAGGATCGGGTCTGGGCTACCAGGGCCCCCTAGGGCCGGGGGCCCCTGGGTTCCTAGTCTGACACTAAGCATGTATATTAGTGCACATCTATAGTCATTTTCAGAAAAATGCTTCTGATCACTATTACTGAACACTGTGCTAGAAATATTATCTTTTATTTTCCTTTTCTCTGTTTTTCCCTTTTTTGTTAACAAATGATCAATTGCAAGAATAATGCATAAGGACATGTGAACAATTCCACCCATACTGCATGTTCTTCTCAGTTCTAATGACAAAAACACGCATGCGTTTGAAACACATTCACATCTCTGCTGTGTACGATGTGAATGGTACTTCAATTTGAAAATAAGAAAATCCAAATAATCTAAAAATACAAAAACTGAGCATGAACATGAGTTACTTCACTGCAGGTGAATTGGAAATTGAATCGTCGTCACTTAAAAAAACAGATTTTGGTGAGAATGTTTGTGTTATTTCATTAGTCAAATTCTAAATTAAACGGCAGATAATGAATAAAACAATTGCCTATTCAGTGAAGGAACTCTGTGAACCAAAACTGTGAATGTAGCCAATGCACAATGACACCTAGTTGAATTGAAAGCAACTGAGCATGAACTCAGACTTGAAAAAGATAATTATTGTAAACAGAACAAAATTGGTTCATTTAATTTCCGCACAATGGGCAAAATCAAATTTGCCACCAATCACAATCTGCTGTTCTCTTTACAATAAACAGTTACTGTTGGCTATAGTTGTAGAACCTTCCAAGGGGGAATTTGTAGCTTTCTTTTACTTTACTGATTGTGTTTTCCGTGTTTTTTTGTAACCATGTGTAAAGGCGTTTGCTTGGTGGTCGGACTTGATGGTGGAACACGCAGAGACCTTCCTTTCGCTTTTCGCGGTGGATATGGATGCTGCTTTAGAGGTGCAACCGCCAGACAGCTGGGACAGCTTCCCTCTTTTTCAGCTAATAAATGACTTCCTTCGAAGTGACTGTATGTATCTTTTATCTATTCTTTTTTATTTTCAATTGGGTATATCAGCAGAATCGTATTTGAATGTTTTAAAGGGGATGGAAAGCCTAAGTGCCCCATGTCAGCCATTAAAAAGCCTATAAGTCCCCAACTCTAACTGCTATGTTTTTAGTAGCATACTGAGACATTTGGTTCATAGCTTACCTGTCAAAGCTATTATTATTACTAACATTATTAACATTTATAAAGCACCAACATATCCCGCAGCGCTGTACAATAAGTGGGTTTCATACATTGGACATACAGAGTAACATATAAAGCAACCAATAACCGATACAGGAGGTGAAGGGAGCCCTGCCCAAAAGAGCTTACACTCTACAAGGAGTAACATATAAAGCAATCAGTAACCGATACAGGAGGGGAAGGGAGCCCTGCCCAAAAGAGCTTACACTCTACAAGGAGTAACATATAAAGCAATCAGTAACCGATACAAGAGGTGAAGAGAGCCCTGCCCAAAAGAGCTTACACTCTACAAGGAGTAACATATAAAGCAATCAATAACCGATACAAGAGGTGAAGGGAGCCCTGCCCAAAAGAGCTTACACTCTACAAGGAGTAACATATAAAGCAATCAGTAACCGATACAAGAGGTGAAGGGAGCCCTGCCCAAAAGAGCTTACACTCTACAAGGAGTAACATATAAAGCAATCAGTAACCGATACAAGAGGGGAAGGGAGCCCTACCCAAAAGAGCTTACACTCTACAAGGAGTAACATATAAAGCAATCAGTAACCGATACAAGAGGGGAAGAGAGCCCTGCCCAAAAGAGCTTACACTCTACAAGGAGTAACATATAAAGCAATCAGTAACCGATACAAGAGGGGAAGAGAGCCCTGCCCAAAAGAGCTTACAATCTACAAGGAGAAAGGGTTGAGACACAAGGTGTGGGAATGGGCATGACCAGAGTTGTGAGAGGTGGGGACTGGCAGAGCGGCACGGCAGGGGGATTGGCAGAGTGGCACGGCAGAGGAGGAGCGGTTGGAGAGGTGTATGAGCCTGGCAGCAGGATTCATTATGGACTGGAGAGGGGACAGTCTTTGGAGGGGAAGGCCAATTAACAGGGAGTTACAGTAGTCCAGGCAAGATATTATAAAAGAGTGAATAAGCTATGGCACAGAGTTTATATCCCAACTCCCTTTCCAACCACCATGTTGACCCCTTTGAAGGTTCATCAAAAAATGCCTCCAATCTACCTGAGCCCAAATGGAGCATACACATTGGAAAGCTGGGGCTTTACAGAATGCTTCATAGTAGACCAAGCTAGGGCATGTTTTGTTTACATCTTTTTAGCAATTTAAAAAGACAGGATTGCCCCAAAAAGATATTCACTGCATATTATAATATAATTCTAGGTTTAGTATGGCTTTCCTTTCCCTTTAAAAGAGAATTTTGTCTCCTAACTATTTTAATGAACTCCTCGGAGACTTATAATATCCCTATATGTTACAATAGGGGGCACTTTATTCACTATATATTATAAGGAACTCCTCGGGGCTTATAATATCCCTATATGTTACAATAGGGGGCACTTTATTCACTATATATTATAAGGAACTCCTCTGTGACTTATAATATCCCTATATGTTACAATTGGGGGTACTTTATTCACTATATATTATAAGGAACTCCTCTGTGACTTATAATATCCCTATATGTTACAATAGGGGGCACTTTATTCACTATATATTATAAGGAACTCCTCGGGGACTTATAATATCCCTATATGTTACAATAGGGGGCACTTTATTCACTATATATTATAAGGAACTCCTCGGGGCTTATAATATCCCTATATGTTACAATAGGGGGCACTTTATTCACTATATATTATAAGGAACTCCTCGGGGACTTATAATATCCCTATATGTTACAATAGGGGGCACTTTATTCACTATATATTATAAGGAACTCCTCGGGGACTTATAATATCCCTATATGTTACAATAGGGGGCACTTTATTCACTATATATTATAAGGAACTCCTCGGGGCTTATAATATCCCTATATGTTACTATAGGGGGCACTTTATTCACTATATATTATAAGGAACTCCTCGGGGACTGATAATATCCCTATATGTTACAATAGGGGGCACTTTATTCACTATATATTATAAGGAACTCCTCGGGGACTTATAATATCCCTATATGTTACAATAGGGGGTACTTTATTCACTATATAATTAAAAATCAGCCATATTCGCATTGTGTGCATCCGCGCATGCCCGCGGTGCTGTGTGTGTGTGTAAGTGTGTGTGTAAGTGTGTGTGTGTAAGTGTGTGTGTGTAAGTGTGTGTGTGTGTAAGTGTGTGTGTAAGTGTGTATGTGTGTGTGTGTGTGTAAGTGTGTGTGTAAGTGTGTGTGTAAGTGTGTGTGTGTAAGTGTGTGTGTGTGTAAGTGTGTGTGTAAGTGTGTATGTGTGTGTGTGTGTGTAAGTGTGTGTGTAAGTGTGTGTGTGTGTGATGGCCTTTATCAGTGACCTCAAATTGTTGGATTGGAAAAAGAGAATCCTCCGTTCTCCTAAGCATCCCCATCTGCTAGACTGCTAGGAATATGGGACTCTGGATAGTATTTGCTTCAGAGAGAAGTCAGCCATCTGCTAATCTAAAGATAATTTGCTGCCTTTTGCCTGCTGTCTTGAAGGTATCATAAGCCAATTTTTAAAAGCATTGCTTTTTCCCCTCCTGAAATATGTCTGGTATAAATGAGTTGTTACATGATGCCTTCCATCATGCTGTACTGTAAAATAGAATTGGTTTAGTGCAGCCAAACGCAGCCGTGCCTGTATTTGTTCTGGGTTTTCACCCTCATTTACTTAACATTTCAGTCCTTTAACGTTGATTATGCAAATGTGTTTCCATTTTTTAAGTCTTTCAAATTACAGCCCTGTCAGTCTGATCATCATTGTCACAAGATAACCCATAGTCCAAGTGGACTTCAACCACAATAAATTCATTATCTTTGGACTTTTCCTTTTACCTTGTACATATGGTTGGCGGCCATTCCTCAGAGGAGATATTTTAAAGATTTGGTCACCCCAAATCCCCCCCTAACTGGCCTTCAGGCTGGGCCCCCTTAGCCCATAACAAGGTTACAGATATATAGAAACATTGGGGTAACAGTCACCCTGCTATAGTTCCAGGGGTACCCAGGGCACAAATACTCACTCACCCCAAATCCCCCCTAACTGGCCTTCAGGCTGGGCCCCCTTAGCCCATAACAAGGTTACAGAAATATAGAAACATTGGGGTAACAGTCACCCCGCTATAGTTCCAGGGGTACCCAGGGCACAAATAAGCACTCACCCCAAATCCCCCCTAACTGGCCTTCAGGCTGGGCCCCCTTAGCCCATAACAAGGTTACAGAAATATAGAAACATTGGGGTAACAGTCACCCTGCTATAGTTCCAGGGGTACCCAGGGCACAAATAAGCACTTACCCCAAATCCCCCCCAACTGGCCTTCAGGCTGGGCCCCCTTAGCCCATAACAAGGTTACAGATATATAGAAACATTGGGGTAACAGTCACCCTGCTATAGTTCCAGGGGTACCCAGGGCACAAATAAGCACTCACCCCAAATCCCCCCCTAACTGGCCTTCAGGCTGGGCCCCCTTAGCCCATAACAAGGTTACAGATATATAGAAACATTGGGGTAACAGTCACCCTGCTATAGTTCCAGGGGTACCCAGGGCACAAATAAGCACTCACCCCAAATCCCCCCTAACTGACCTTCAGGCTGGGCCCCCTTAGCCCATAACAAGGTTACAGATATATAGAAACATTGGGGTAACAGTCACCCCGCTATAGTTCCAGGGGTACCCAGGGCACAAATAAGCACTCACCCCAAATCCCCCCCTAACTGGCCTTCAGGCTGGGCCCCCTTAGCCCATAACAAGGTTACAGATATATAGAAACATTGGGGTAACAGTCACCCTGCTATAGTTCCAGGGGTACCCAGGGCACAAATAAGCCCTCACCCCAAATCCCCCCCTAACTGGCCTTCAGGCTGGGCCCCCTTAGCCCATAACAAGGTTACAGATATATAGAAACATTGGGGTAACAGTCACCCTGCTATAGTTCCAGGGGTACCCAGGGCACAAATAAGCACTCACCCCAAATCCCCCCCTAACTGGCAGGGCTTGGTAAAATATTGAATGCCGGTGTTGAAAACCACACTTCTTAAAAGTTTTCTAAATTATAAATATTTTACTTTGCATGTTTTAGATACATTATAAATGTGGCTTACTCATATCATAGTGAAACGGTGCAGGTTATTAACAACCAGTCTTGTGATATGCTTATGATTCTAGATAATTTATGCAATGGGAAATTCCACAAACACCTTCAAGATCTCTTTGCTCCACTCGTTGTGAGATACGTCGACCTCATGGAGTCCTCAATTGCACAGTCAATTCACAGGGGCTTTGAGCGTGAATCATGGGAACCAGTAAAGTAAGGAAACCTTTGATACAGTCGGTGTTTGATGGAATCTGTTGCTCAAATGGAGATAACCAATTTGCTTCCCATACCCGGCAACAGCTTAATCCCCATAGAAGTATCTGCTGAATGTAACACATGGATTCCTTTTACACAGGACGCTGCTAATGTGCTGTTGGATGGCAAATCTTAACCCATAATGTTATGGAACACTACTGTATGTTTAAATATAGGCAATGTGGTATGAATACGTTCAGGTGTCTCCTCTTGTAAAGGCAACACTATCATATATCTATAACAAACATGGATGCTTTCATATTAAACAATATGGAGAATGGTTCAGCTGAGACAAGAAATACGGCAGCCCCTGTTCTGGTCTATAAATGTAAATATTAAGAGAAGGAATGTAGTTTTGTGCACAAAAATAAAATAAAAAAATAAGCCCTTAGAAAGAATTAATAGGGTTCCCTTATAAATCTTTTTTATATATGTATAGGAACGCACGGCACACTTGGCAAAAAAGTAGGGAGGCACTGAATCTACTATTTTTGGATTCGGCCAATCGTAAAAGATTCGGACAAACACCGAACCGAGCTATGGAAGGGTTAAAAATAGGGATGCACCAAACCCAGTTTTTCAGATTCGGCCGAACCCCCGAATCCATGGTAAGGGATTCATCCAAATACCGAACCGAATTCCTATCATACGCTAATTAGGATTTGGAAGGGTTATAATCAAAAGTTTTCCACTTCCTTGTTCACACCGCAACATTTAACCCTTCCAAATCCTAATTAGCGTATGATAGGAATTTGGTTCGGTATTCGGACGAATCCCTTACCATGGATTCGGGGGTTCGGCCGAATCCGAATTAGCATATGCCCAATTAGGATTTGGAAGGGTTAAATGTTGCCATGTCAACACGGAAGTGGAAAATTTTTAATTTTAACCCTTCCAAATCCTAATTAGCCAGGATTTGGTTCAGCCAGGACCATGGATTAGGCCGAATCCGAACCCTGGCTTAAAAGGCCGAATCCTGGCCAAATACCAAACCGAATCCTGGATTCGGTTCATCCCCAGTTAAAAAGCAGAAAAATTGTCTTCCATGACAAAAAGTCACATGATTTGAAGGAATCTTGACCGAATCCTGAAAAAAAATCAACTTTTCCATGATTTATCATACCACAAAACCGCAACAATTCCAAATGAAAATATACGCCAGCTAAAACCTGTCGAGATCATGTAGAAGCCAATGGCAGACGTCCCCTATACTATTGGAAAATATTTCTTTGCTCTATGGCTTTAAAAGGTTTTCAGGTTTGTTGTGCCACAATACCGCCACTTTATCATCACTCTGCAACTTTTTATTGTGCCAACTTTTTGGGGGGCAGTTTCCCTCATACGCATATGGGAAGCCCCATACACTATACACGTCAAGGCTTTAAAGTGCAGCAGACTCCATATTGTACCCATCCCGGGCTTTGTCATGAAGTTAACTCTTCATCTGCCACGACAGTTGCATTGTAAACAGTAGAACTTAGTAACTTATTCAAAGTCAAAGGGGCATAAGTATCGGGTTTCCGAAATCTGACTGCCGCCCCCCCCATGCCGAACTCAACACAAAACCAGACTGTACTGAATTACAAGTCCCATAAAGGGTTATAACAATCTCATAATGACTGAGTAATTCAAATCCTCTCTAATGTGCTGTAAACCGAGAGTTGTACACAGAGTATTTTTAGAACTGGACAACACCAACGTTTTCTAAGAGTCTTAAAATTCTGCCGTGCGAAAAAAAAAAACATTAATTAAGAGGAATATGGAAAAAAAAAAAAACATCCAGTCCAATTAATAGTGTTTTAGCTTAAAAAAAAAAATATATGGAGATCATAAAACATATTTGTTTCACTGCTTTGTTTCAACAAGACGTTAGCCACTAAACAATGCCTTGTTCTGTGAACATATGGGACTGTATTCATGAGCGTATGTGCATTTAATAGGAGCCGCAATGTTAATATACAGCTTGTATTTCCATGTGATAGAACTTATATTGTTATGTTGTGGTTATATATACGCCACAATATAGGAATATAAGCAGTAATATGATCTGATGTACCAATGAGAGCTATAGATTAACCTTACAGTCCTATATATAAACAGGGAAATAGAAATAAAAGATATCTAATTTATTATCCCCAAGGTTTGGGGGTGCAGGAGTATAGGGGGGCCAGTGGGGTCCCTGACTGATGTACAATATATGTGTGAGATACAGATCATTATCCCCAAGGTTTGGGGGTGCAGGAGTATAGGGGGGCCAGTGGGGTCCCTGACTGATGTACAATATATGTGTGAGATACAGATCATTATCCCCAAGGTTTGGGGGTGCAGGAGTATAGGGGGGCCAGTGGGGTCCCTGACTGATGTACAATATATGTGTGAGATACAGATCATTATCCCCAAGGTTTGGGGGTGCAGGAGTATAGGGGGGCCAGTGGGGTCCCTGACTGATGTACAATATATGTGTGAGATACAGATCGTTATCCCCAAGGTTTGGGGGTGCAGGAGTATAGGGGGGCCAGTGGGGTCCCTGACTGATTACAATATCAATATATGTGTGAGATACAGATCATTATCCCCAAGGTTTGGGGGTGCAGGAGTATAGGGGGGGCCAGTGGGGTCCCTGACTGATGTACAATATCAATATATGTGTGAGATACAGATCATTATCCCCAAGGTTTGGGGGTGCAGGAGTATAGGGGGGCCAGTGGGGTCCCTGACTGATTACAATATCAATATATGTGTGAGATACAGATCATTATCCTCAAGGTTTGGGGGTGCAGGAGTATAGGGGGGCAGTGGGGTCCCTGACTGATTACAATATCAATATATGTGTGAGATACAGATCATTATCCCCAAGGTTTGGGGGTGCAGGAGTATAGGGGGGGCCAGTGGGGTCCCTGACTGATTACAATATCAATATATGTGTGAGATACAGATCATTATCCCCAAGGTTTGGGGGTGCAGGAGTATAGGGGGGCCAGTGGGGTCCCTGACTGATGTACAATATCAATATTATGTATTAAGCTTTGAGGTTGAAGGAAAGGAAACCCTACATCGGTAGAGAAGCGCACCTCCAAGAAGTTCACTAGTGCTCATAAACGCCCTCATTAAGGGGTATATTTATCATGCCGTGTAAAAAGTGGAGTGAAGAATTACCGTTGATGTTGCCCAGGGCAACCAATCAGCCATTAGATTTCAACAGTTAGAAAACCAAAGCAAAACATCTGATTGGCTGCTATGAGCAACATCACCAGTAATATCTAGTTTAAATAAATCTAAAGCAACTGGACTTGTAAAGTAATCATTGAAGACGTTTCACTACTCATCCGAGCAGCTTCTTCAGTTCAACTGACTGGTATGGGAAGTCCTCGGCACAGTGTCGGACTGGGATGCCAGGGCCCACCAGAAAACCTTAGACCGTGGGCCCACTCTTCAAATTATTTTTCATCCACTTTTCACTCAGCCTCTATATTTTCCTATTTTTTTTTCTTTAGGTACTATAATCTATTTTTCTTTATATTTAGTCAATTTGTTACCATAGAGAAACAGGGAATGACCATGAATTAGGCCAAATGTTTAGAAGCAGGAGGGCCCACTGACACCTGGGCCCACCAGGAGTTTTCCTGGTATCCCTGTAGGCCAGTCCAACACTGCCTCAGCATATACTGTATACTCTTCCACTAATCCAATCACAAGAGTGGAAGAGTATATATGCTGAGGACTTCCCATACCAGTCAGTTGAACTGAAGAAGCTGCTCGGATGAGTAGTGAAACGTCTTCAATGATTACTTAACAAGTCCTGTTGCTTTAGATTTATTTATACTAGATATACCATGACCCGGATGAATGAAAATCTTCATAGTCATCACCAGTAATGTTTTACTCCACTTTTTACACAGTATGATAAATATACCACTTAAGAGTATACTTAAAAAAGTCTATCAACAAAATTCCCACAATCCATCACTCTTGAACGGATCATAAGCAATAGCCATTGGTTAAGAAGCAGCACAAGAGCAGTAAAATGAATTGTAATCAAGATTTTTAATCATGAACATGAAGTAGATGGGGTAATGTTCGCTCATACGCAAAGGCATCATAATGGCCATCTTAGTGACGCAGAGGACAGCAATATAACATCTGCAATGGAGATGGTAAAGACAAAATTTACAGAGGGAAACACTGGCAAACTAAGCAGACTTTTGACCTACAAAATTGCAGTCCATGAGTGGAAGGGCTCATCCACTAAAAGGCTAAGGAAAAGGGTTTCCTTGACCTTTAAGTTACATGGCCCTCCCCATGGACAAGTCATAGAAAAGTGTAAAGACCTAAATCACCTAAATCCACAGTCACCAGTAGATGTTGAGTTTACAACCAGAGCAGGTCAGCTTTGTTCATAGACTCCACTCTTGGGTGGTAATATAAAAAATGGTTCAAAGTTTGCTACTGGTCTAGTAACCCATAGTAACCTATCAGTAGATGAGATCCAAAACATCTTAAGGGGTAATCACAGTCTTAGCAAAAACAGGGTGCAAATCCTATCAGTAGTAAAGATGGGTCCGGGTGCTCATACCCCAGACCTTCAGCTTAAGGAGCCATCATGGAGAAAATCACATATAAACATCTTTCCTATATGTGATTTTAACCTATCAGTAGGTAATATTTACTGGTCAGCAGTTCAAAAACAAATATCTGATTGGCTGCTATAGGTTACTAGACCTGGGCCAACTTTGTGCCCTTTATTACATTACCTTTGTCTTCTCGTTCTTATGCGATAGAAAATCCAACTTCAAGCGTGTGGCAGAGAATTGCCGGGTACGATGCTATGTGAAAGTCATATCCTGCAATAATATTGTTGTAATTAATATTATCTTAATTGCTAGAAAAGAGAATATGTTGTAACTTTTACAGATAGACATGTCAAGATTTCAGAGATGTGAAATGTGATGACGCTTATGGTGTTGATAAATATCCATAAGGAAGCACATTTCCTATGCACATCTTCTTGGCATGGAGATGGTTATGCAGTGCGATAAATCTAGACAGAGAATGATAATCTAAAGACTCCTAGTAAGGAATGAGGCATAGCCGCCTGTGTGCGCGGAACATTTCTTTCCCATATATTAGCATTTATACATATTATTGGGAGCTATCGTATTTCTTAATTCGGAGGAACCATTCTTCATTAACTGCAAAAGAGGAGAACCGTCTATTTTCAGCACTTGTTTTTATTTTAAAGTTGGCCTTTGAAACTGTATTAATGAACCCTAATGTACCTGCTTTCTTTGAAGTCCAACATTTGTACTGGCCTCCTTAGCTCATAATAAAGCCACAGACGTAAGGACACATGTCATGGCTTCCTGTATTTTCAGAGATAGGCAAGACACCAAACAAACAGTCAGCTTGAAATTTCATTATTATAGGACTTGAGACTTGCCCCCATTTACATTGCTCTGGGTACCTTAGCTTCCTGAAGATAAGAAACAAAATGTATTTATGTGGACGTAGGAGTAGACCTAGTACTTAACTGTAGTTGTTTTTGAGATAGGACCAGCTTTTACTAAATAGCCACCAATTAAGGTGAACATAGGCACCCTACTTAGGTCATGACACCAGGTGACTCCCTATAGGCACCCTACTTAGGTCATGACACCAGGTAACTCCCTATAGGCACCCTACTTAGGTCATGACACCAGATGACTCCCTATAGGCACCCTATTTAGGTCATGACACCAGGTGACTCCCTATAGGCACCCTACTTAGGTCATGACACCAGGTGACTCCCTATAGGCACCCTACTTAGGTCATGACACCAGGTGACTCCCTATAGGCACCCTACTTAGGTCATGACACCAGGTGACTCCCTATAGGCACCCTACTTAGGTCATGACACCAGGTGACTCCCTATAGGCACCCTACTTAGGTCATGACACCAGGTGACTCCATATAGGCACCTACTTAGGTCATGACACCAGGTGATTCTCTATAGGCACCTACTTAGGTCATGACACCAGGTGACTAGGGTCAAGGGTTGTAAACTGGGTTTTAAACCATGCCAGAGACGGGTCGTCTTTGGCATGGTTTAAAACCCAGTTTACAACCCTAGACCCTAGTCACCTGGTGTCATGAACTAAGTAGGGGTCCTAAGTTCACCTTAATTGTTGGTTATTTAGTAAAAGCAGGTCCTGTCTCAAAAACAACTACAGTTTATGAATACTGCCCCACTCCTTTCCCTCTGTCTCAACTCATTGGAGCTCATTAGCCCACTTCTATGCAGTAACCCCTAGCAGCCAATCGCAACAGGCTTTACCAGCTTACTGTAGGTAGATTAAGTAAAGCCAAATTCTGATTGGTTGCTGTGGGCTACTGCGCTGGTGTATAAAGTATTTTATCCAGGATTCAGTCATATCCCAGCACTTCTAGCTAAGTTCAGCTTTGGCTAAATCGGCTTTATTATTAATTGAGGGCGGAGATTGGGTTAAACATGTTAAAAATATGCAGGAGAGTTCTTTATCTCACTTGAAATGTAACACTCTTTGATGAAAAATGTGATCTCCAAAAAGTTACAGGATTGGAGAAAAAAACAAGCGAGTGAGATAAAAAAATTAGCATTTTACATTCGTTTTCCCCCTTTTTTTACTTTTTACCTCATTTTAGTGATCACAACCCCCAATGAACAGTAAATCAGCCCATGAGTGTTCAGCAGAACTGAATCTAAACCCTTAGGGGGTGATTTATCAACGGTCGAGTTTGATTTTTCTTCTCAATTTGAGTTTTTTTGCGCTTTAAAAAATAGAATTCGAGTTATGGTTCAAAAACTTGAATGCCTGGTATTTTTTTAAGTGCAAAAAACCCGAAAACTCGAATGTAAAACTTCGCCATTTAAAAGCTTGCGAGTTTCCATAGAAGTCAGACGGGAGTTTTCCTAGGCAAAGGCAAGCCATATTTGCAAACTCAAATTTTTCGAGTTTTTAGAGCTCATCAATCAAAGGAGTTCTCTTTATTAATAAATAAGTGAACATTCGATATGCAAGTTTATTCATTTTAGAAAAACTAACTCGAAAATTGATAAATAAACCCAAATAAAAAGTCATATGACTTGTGTACAACTGAGCACAACATTTAGTTCAGATTCGATGCATTTAATAAAAATAGGAAGATTGTGGCTCAAATTCAGTTCTGTAATTGGCCAAATCGTTTTTACAGGAGTCAATATGTGGCCAAATCCAAAAAGTCCTAGGGCAGGTTAACAAGAAGCTAAATGTGTCTGTGTGGGAGTTCCTAATGATACAGCTTTTATAAAATAGTTACTCTAATATTAGATTTGTGTATGTATTGCAATTTACTACTATGACCAGAAGAGTCAGGAACTCTATCCTTGATTAATCTTCTTTATGTTTGTGGTTGTCATTTATGTTATGAGTTGGATGAAGAGAATTGGGTCCTCTAGGCAATTCAGGAAAGCTGGGCCCCCCCCAAAGCTATTAAACAGTTGTTCAATCTGTGGCCCATCATCAGTCTTGAAACTACAACTCGCTCACAATTCCACCATTTGATTCATGTCAAAGATCAATGACAGCCATGATGCCCCAGTTGATTGTGTTTGATAAAAATTCTTAGAGCCATTATAACTTCATTTTTTCTCCTAAATAGTGTCATTAATTATGTTTAGCTTACTACAATCTCAACATCCAACTCCCCATCTTCCACCCTGTGTCCTTTAATAGGAATGTACCGAATCCAGGATTCGATTTGGGATTCAGCCTTTTTCAGCAGGATTCAAATTCGGTCAAATCCATGCCTCTATCCTTGCCAACAATTCTTAGCAAGTGAGGGAATACAGGGGTAGGAAGATAGCTCTCAGTACAAGTGAGGGAATACAGGGGTAGGGGGGATAGCTCTCAGTACAAGTGAGGGAATACAGGGGTATGGGAGATAGCTCTCAGTACAAGTGAGGGAATACAGGGGTAGGGGGGATAGCTCTCAGTACAAGTGAGGGAATATACAGGGGTAGGGGAGATAGCTCTCAGTACAAGTGAGGGAATACAGGGGTAGGGGAGATAGCTCTCAGTACAAGTGAGGGAATACAGGGTAGGGGAGATAGCTCTCAGTACAAGTGAGGGAATACAGGGGTATAGCTCTCAGTACAAGTGAGGGAATCAGGGGTAGGGGGATAGCTCTCAGTACAGTGAGGGAATACAGGGGTAGGGGGATAGCTCTCAGTACAAGTGAGGGATACAGGGGGGAGGGGGGATAGCTCTCAGTACAAGTGAGGGAATACAGGGGTAGGGGGGATAGCTCTCAGTACAAGTGAGGGAATACAGGGGAGGGGGGGATAGCTCTCAGTACAAGTGAGGGAATACAGGGGTAGGGGAGATAGCTCTCAGTAAGTGAGGGAATACAGGGATAGGGGGATAGCTCTCAGTACAAGTGAGGGAATACAGGGGTAGGGGAGATAGCTCTCAGTACAAGTGAGGGAATACAGGGGTAGGAGGAGATAGCTCTCAGTAACAGTGAGGGAATACAGGGGTAGGGAGATAGCTCTCAGTACAAGTGAGGGAATACAGGGGTAGGGGAGATAGCTCTCAGTAAGTGAGGGAATACAGGGTAGAATACAGTGAGGGAATACAGGGGTAGGGGGATAGCTCTCAGTACAAGTGAGGGAATACAGGGGTAGGGGGATAGCTCTCAGTACAAGTGAGGGAATACATGGGTAGGGGAGATAGCTCTCAGTACAAGTGAGGGAATACAGGGGTAAGGGAGATAGCTCTCAGTACAAGTGAGGGAATACAGGGTAGGGGAGATAGCTCTCAGTACAAGTGAGGGAATACAGGGGTAGGGGATAGCTCTCAGTACAAGTGAGGGAATACAGGGTGGGGGGGATAGCTCTCAGTACAAGTGAGGGAATACAGGGGTAGGGGAGATAGTCTCAGTACAGGGCTCTCAGTACAAGTGAGGGAATACAGGGTAGGGGAGATAGCTCTCAGTACAAGTGAGGGAATACAGGGGTAGGGGAGATAGCTCTCAGTACAAGTGAGGGAATACAGGGGTAGGGGAGATAGCTCTCAGTACAAGTGAGGGATACAGGGTAGGGGAGATAGCTCTCAGTACAAGTGAGGGAATACAGGGGTAGGGGAGATAGCTCTCAGTACAAGTGAGGGAATACAGGGGTAGGGGGATAGCTCTCAGTACAAGTGAGGGAATACAGGGGTGGGGGATAGCTCTCAGTACAAGTGAGGGAATACAGGGTAGGGGGGATAGCTCTCAGTACAAGTGAGGGAATACAGGGGTAGGGGAGATAGCTCTCAGTACAAGTGAGGGAATACAGGGGTAGGGGGGATAGCTCTCAGTACAAGTGAGGGAATACAGGGATAGGGGAGATAGCTCTCAGTACAAGTGAGGGAATACAGGGGTAGGGGAGATAAGTACAAGTGAGGGAATACAGGGGTATGGGGATAGCTCTCAGTACAAGTGAGGGAATACAGGGGTAGGGGAGATAGCTCTCAGTACAAGTGAGGGAATACAGGGGTAGGGGAGATAGCTCTCAGTACAAGTGAGGGAATACAGGGGTAGGGGAGTAGCTCTCAGTACAAGTGAGGGAATACAGGGGTAGGGCGATAGCTCTCCAGTACAAGTGAGGGAATACAGGGGTAGGGGAGATAGCTCTCAGTACAAGTGAGGGAATACAGGGGTAGGGGAGATAGCTCTCAGTACAAGTGAGGGAATACAGGGGTATGGGAGATAGCTCTCAGTACAAGTGAGGGAATACAGGGGTATGGGAGATAGCTCTCAGTACAAGTGAGGGGAATACAGGGGTAGGGGAGATAGCTCTCAGTACAAGTGAGGGAATACAGGGGTATGGGAGATAGCTCTCAGTACAAGTGAGGGAATACAGGGGTAGGGGGATAGCTCTCAGTACAATGAGGGAAATACAGGGGTATGGAGATAGCTCTTCCGAGTACAAGTGAGGGAATACAGGGGTAGGGGGATAGCTCTCAAGTACCAAGTAGGGAATACAGGAGTATGGGAGATAGCTCTCAGTACAAAGTGAGGAATACAGGGGGTAGGGGGGATAGCTACTCAGTTACAAGTGAGAATGACAGGGGTATGGGAGATAGCTCTCAGTACAGTGAGGGAATACAGGGTAGGCGGGATAGCTCTCAGTACAAGTGAGGGAATACAGGAGATATGGGAGATAGCTCTCAGTACAAGTGAGGAATACAGGGGTAGGGGGAATAGCTCTCAGTAACAAGTGAGGGAATTACAGGCGGTAGGGGGATAGCATCTCAGTACAAGTGAGGAATACAGGGGGTAGGGGGATAGCTCTCAGTACAAGTGAGGGAATACAGGCGGTAGGGGAGATAAGCTCTCAGTACAAGTGAGGGAAATACAGCGGGTATGGGGATAGCTCTCATACAAGTGAGGAATACAGGGGTTAGGGGAGATAGCTCTCAGTACAAGTGAGGAATACCAGGTAGGGGAGATAGCTCTCAGTACAAGGTGAGGGAATACAGGGTAGGGGGGATAGCTCTCAGTACAAGTGAGGGGAATACAGGGTTATGGGAGATAGCTCTCAGTACAAGTGAGGGAATACAGGGGTAGGGGAGATAGCTCTCAGTACAAGTGAGGGAATACAGGGTTATGGGAGATAGCTCTCAGTACAAGTGAGGGAATACAGGGTTATGGGAGATAGCTCTCAGTACAAGTGAGGGAATACAGGGGTAGGGGAGATAGCTCTCAGTACAAGTGAGGGAATACAGGGGTAGGGGGGATAGCTCTCATTATAAGTGAGGGAATACAGGGGTAGGGGAGATAGCTCTCAGTACAAGTGAGGGAATACAGGGGTAGGGGGATAGCTCTCAGTATAAGTGAGGGAATACAGGGGTAGGGGAGATAGCTCTCAGTACAAGTGAGGGAATACAGGGGTAGGGGGGATAGCTCTCAGTACAAGTGAGGGAATACAGGGGTAGGGGAGATAGCTCTCAGTACAAGTGAGGGAATACAGGGGTAGGGGAGATAGCTCTCAGTACAAGTGAGGGAATACAGGGTTATGGGAGATAGCTCTTAGTACAAGTTGCCCCAGGGACGGGTCCGATTGCCATCTTGGAGTCAGGAAGGATTTTTTTTCCCCTCTGGGGCAAATTAGAGTGGCTTCAGATGGGGTTTTTGCCTTCCTCTGGATCAACTAGCAGTTAGACAGGTTATATATTGTCATTATGGGTGAACGTGATGGACATATGTCTTTTTTAAACCTATCTTACTATGTTACTATTTATTCAGGGCTTTGTTGGATCCTAAAATAGTAGATTTGGTACCTCCCTAGTCCTTAGACCTCTTTTTGATATCTTGTTAGTCAAGACTGAGACAATTGCTTGACTCTCCAGGCTCGAGCAGTCAGTTATAAAAAGTGTGTGTGAGTTCCCCACGCCTGTTTTCTATAATCAATTACTTTGGCTTTGGAAAGAAACAGGTTTTTTTTTTCCACGGCGTAATTTTAGAAAAATAACCCTCACACTTGCTTTCTAGAGTGTAGAGGCTTGGGCAATCATAACCCAGCCCCATAATGTTTCCATTAGACAAGATAGAATAAAAAAACAGCACAGTTGCCCTTTAACATATGAAATCTACCTTTTTACATTCAAAATTTTTGGACAGGTAATCCCCCCCCCGCCGTACACTAAAACCCCTTTAGTATTTTCTATAACTCGTTGTACTATATTTGTGACTTGTTTCGTGAGTGTCTTTTGTGTTCATCGAGTAACTTTGCTTTTATTGCCGAGCAGATAAGCATCTTAAATTTCTCCATTTCCACGCTTTTTATGAAATAGTTTGCTTCGATTTCCTTTAAACCGTTGTCTCGTTGCCAGTTATGTTCTGAGTGTCACGTGCATCGGCTACATCTGCATTGTCACTGTTATGGTATTTTTTTCTTTTCTGTCTGTTTCTTCTACAGGAGTTTAACAAGTAATCTACCCAATGTGAATCTACCAAATGTGAATCTCCCTAAAGTACCAGTTACCTTACCAGTTAACCTCCCACAAATGCCTAGTTTTTCTGCACCGTCATGGATGGCAGCTATATATGATTCGGAGTGTGTATTCAGTTCACCTAAGATCTAATTTCAGTATACAGCAATCCAGGCATGAATGTGTATGAATTATTTCTGTAGAGCGTTTCACCTGTATGGCTATGTGAAAAGTCCTTTTTCTGGAGTACAAAAGCTCAACATGGCTGTTGTCAGGGGTATCCTGGAGATAACTCAGGCTATGCCCCATTTAATGTGTTAACTCAATTATATATTGGTTCATTTCTAAATCAACAATAGGATGTTATTCTTCTACTTTGGTCTTATTCTTCTACTTTGGTCTCCACCTCACCTCTATATTGCATCTATGATCATTCCTCTGTCCCTTAAATCCATCCCTAATTCATCACTGACTACTGACTACACGACACCTACTACAGAATAGGTAGGTAAGTAAGTAGTACCACCCTTCCCAAGGAGTTGCCGTCAAGGACAGCCCTAGGGTAAAGTATGTATGTATATATAACTTTATTTATAAAGCGCCACAAGGGTACGGAGCGCTGTACAGTCTTACAATATACAAAATTACACGCAGGGAGGACAAGTGTTATAAAAAATACAATAAATATATATATAAATACACAGGGAATAAGTGCTATGTGGTATGAGACACAGTAGGAAGGAGGTCCCTGCCCCGTAGAGCTTACAATCTAAGTGGTTGGGTAACATACAGGCACAAACTGGAAGGTAAGGGTGCACCAGGTATGGGCATTTGCCCTTAAGCGCAGGACTGGGCAAAATAATGTTTTAGTGCTCCAGAAGGTACAGTCTGAGCTTTATCTTAATGAGAGTGGGTGAGTGTTCCCTACAGAGGGATTCAGGGATAGAGTTCCAGAGGGAAGGAGCAGCGAGATAGAAAGGGTTAAGTGTTCCTTTGTTTGGTTGAAACACAGGCCAAAACTAGAGGCAATCTCTTACTTTTCAGAGGCTAATAGTCAAGAATATCACATATACTGTTATTTTTTATGTTTCAAGTGTTAATTAGTCTGCCAGCCCTTGTTGTTATGATGCTCTGTCAGACACCTCAAAAGCCAGCCATGGCTCCATCAGTTGTTGGGGGAGCATTTGGATGCCCGGATAATGCCCCGCATCAATTCATCACATACAGGTAGGAACATATCCAGAGCCCTGAACTACATCTAAAGACACAGAACACAGCAAGGACAAGGGGCAAAGCTGCTAAGTATATAGTTGTCTATTAGCACTCTAGCACTATAGCCCAGTGTTTGTTTTGGTCTTTGTCTTTTGCATCTGATTCCCTTAAGGGCAATGGCACATGAGGGGCTTTGTAGCCTGCGGGGAGCGCAATGTCACAAAGGGAAATTGTTGGCTGCTACTTGTAGATAATTAAATTATGCTCCTAGTATTCCATCCTCATAGACAACAGGGTGATATATTTCCTGCCAACTCCAAGCAGGAGCTACTGATACCCCTGTGTGATATAAGCTTTAACCCTCTGTGCCTGGCAGAAGTCAATCTCAAAACACTGTCAAAACACTTTATTATTATATGTACAATAGAAAACATATTTAGATGCAGATGGGGATAGAATGATATATAGATAAATAGATAGATAGATATCCTTAGATAGATACATAGAGGCATTCAGTACATAGCAGATAAAGATTTTATGCTCTGGCTGCTAAAAAACACATATAAATAACTTTTCCCAGATTTTGGCAAAAAAAAAAACCCTCGCGCAAAACTGCAAAGTAGTCAGTTGCATGTAGTCATGTGCAAATCCGAACCATAGAAATATGCCCATATGGAACAATATGAAAGGTTCTGCTGATTTTGGCATAAGTTCCAACCGTCTGCTAGATCTTTGCAATACTCTCATGTCTATACATATCGACCAGAAAGATTTTGCGCACATATGAAACCCTTACAAAATCTTTAACACTTTGCAACTCATTTGCATTACTGGAAGCTATGAGCCGAGGTTATAAATATGCTTGTACGGGTATAGGATCCCTTATCCGGAAACCCGTTATCCAGAAAGCTCCGAATTACGGAAAGCCTGTCTCCTCCCATAGACTCCATTTTAATCAAATAATTCAGAATTTTAAAACTGATTTCCCTTTTCTCTGTAATAATAAAACCGTACCTTGTAATTGATCCCAACTAAGATATAATTACCCCTTATTGGGGCAGAACAGCCCTATTGGGTTTATTTAATGGTTAAATGATTCCCTTTTCTCTGTAATAATAAAACAGTACCTGTACTTGATCCCAACTAAGATATAATTACCCCTTATTGGGGCAGAACAGCCCTATTGGGTTTATTTAATAGTTACATTATTCCCTTTTCTCTGTAATAATAAAACAGTACCTGTACTTGATCCCAACTAAGATATAATTACCCCTTATTGGGGGCAGAACAGCCCTACTGGGTTTATTTCATGGTTAAATGATTCCCTTTTCTCTGTAATAATAAAACAGTACCTGTACTTGATCCCAACTAAGATATAATTACCCCTTATTGGGGGCTGAACAGCCCTATTGGGTTTATTTAATGGTTAAATGATTCCCTTTTCTCTGTAATAATAAAACAGTACCTGTACTTGATCCCAACTAAGATATAATTACCCCTTATTGGGGGCAGAACAGCCCTATTGGGTTTATTTAATGGTTACATGATTCCCTGAGTGTACGGGAGAAGGGCTTTCCGTAATTCAGAGCTTTCCGGATACCTGTATATGGGGCTTGGGCATTATTTATATATAAATATAGATGAATGACATACATATAGAACACATGTTATATACAAGGTTCATTACACACAGGTCGATTGCATATTACATACCAGGTGCCTTACAGATAGGTAAACTACCTATAATTGGATTTTATATGTACCCAGAAAACAGTGGACTTTCTCAATTCCTCCTGACATAAGAACAAATTCGGCAGTTTTGTTATGTCAAAAGTATCGATTCCCTCCAAAACAATCAAAAATACTTGCATATTAATTCTAAAAGAAATAAAAATCATATTCATGCTTTGATTACTGTATTTTCAGAAAGGGTAGATTAGGCAGCAGCTAATTTACAGTTTACCCCCCCCTCCCCTTATGTGCATGATCTGTAACATTGGTTTTTGAAAAGATACAAATCAAGACTTTAGCCTATGACGGCTTTCATTACCAGAAACGTTTGAGTCGCGATGTTTGGGAAGATTGTTTTAAAAAAGAACAAGCAAAAAAAAAAAAAGACAGAAAAAAAAAAGGAAATTTGAAAGAACTTTCAAGCCAGATGGGTGTCAAAATGTTGTTGCAATAGACATTAATTATTTCATTTGTGTATGCTCTGTGATTTAAAACACAAACCTTTACTGTTCCAAAACTCTGATCAGATGAGAAAATATACATTTCCCAAGCCCAAATTTGCTTGTTATTGTTTGCCGTCATAAATCCAAAGTATATGATTGTCTATCTTTTCACCCCATATTCCTGTTTCTTCCTCCAATTATAAACATTATCTTTTCCTCCCTTGCCAGAAGCATAAATGACAGTGAATATGACTCTTTCCCTTTGTTAAAAAACAGGACCTCTGGACCTTTGGCATGTTGGACGTATGTTTTTCTATCACCCTGAAATAGCCATGTCTGCATTAGCTCTGGTTTCGCTCTCTATAGCATTAAATCAATGCTGCTGGCATCTGTCATAATAGAAACACCCACCTTCATCTGTTTCTATAGACGATGTCAGGACAAGTGGCAAAGCATGGAGCATCGGAACAAATACTGTGTTAGCAATAGTGGTATGCGAGGAGGGAGTCAGAACCTCAGAGAAGGACTTCAAGATGCAGACGTGCTCTGCGGTTGTCAAAACCTAATGATAGTATACATGCAAGGAAAGGCAACTACAACAGTCAGCTATGTCTGTAACTAATGTGTATTATATGGAAAAGCTATCATTAATAAGGCCACGGTCCCTTGGGCTTCTTCAGGATTCTGCAATTGTAAACTGAGCCCAGCTTCTATGTGGGAAACAATTTAGTCCTATCTTTACCGCTCTTCAACCATGTCCTCGCTCACCACTTGTTAGCACTACCCTTTACCCAGTAGACTCAAAATATCTCAGCCTGTTGGTTGGCAGAACCGTGGCCCATGTCATTCTGGTCCAAACGCATTGGAAACATCTGCCACCCAAGTGCTTCAACTTTAAAATGCAATGCATGAAAGCTGATTTTTAATAACTACATAACTCAGTGTAGTTATTAACAATCACAACCCCCCCCCCCCCCAGTTTGTATCCTTAATTCCAATAATTACATATGCTGATGTGATTATTAATTAAGGTCAAATGTTACCATACAAACTATCCAGTTTTGTCTGATTTTCTTTTTTTTTATGTTGTGTCATAGGCTCAGACAGCAAGTTAGACTAGGAAATACATTGTGCATATTTATATGAAACCCCCTGATGTTGGAGAGGTTTCCCATTTGTTTTGAATGATGAAAGGAGGTGTTATCTGCCGCCTTAAGTTAAAACAAAAAGCTCTCCACGTCAGGCTGGTGATTGAACGCTCAACTAAGAACCATTTTCTGATGTTATTCTGCCAGCAATGGATCAGCAACTTCGGAAGATCTATTCTGGAAGCTTGACGCTCTGCAAACGTTCATTCGAGATCTTCATTGGCCCGAGGAGGAATTCGGGAAACACCTAGAGCAACGCCTTAAACTTATGGCTAGCGATATGATCGAATCGTGTGTCAAACGGTAAGAATTAGAGACGTTTATTTCTTACTTTATTCATTATAGGATTGTTTTTACTTGATGGAGGGCAACAAAACCAATTGTGGAGAAACTAAGATGTGTTGTGTCCAGTACTTGTATATTTATCATGCTGTGGATAGAGTGGTGATGTTGCCTAGGGATGTAGCAAACCTCAAAAAAAAAGTTTGCGAACGCGTTCGCCAAAAAGCGGGAATATTCGCGAACTTTGCGAACCCCATAGACTTCAATGGGAAGGCAAAATTTCAAACCTAGAAAAGCCATTTCTGGCCAGAAAACTGATTTTAAAGTTGTTTAAAGGGTGCCACGACCTGGGCAGTGGCATGCAGGAGGGGGGATCAAGGGCAAAAATTTCTCTGAAAAATACTTTGTTGACACAGCGTTGCGTAAAACCGCAAAGGCAGCTGGCAGACCTAGCGGAAATACGCGGCGTTTCTTGCTATTTCGCACTATTAGCACCATGGAAACGGGATTTGCTTACACCAGTACTAGGCTGAAAAATGCCATGTGTGGCTTGTGCGGCGTTTTTAGGTCGAGAAAAAACGCAGCGGAAAAAAAAATGCGGCGAACCCAAATTGCGAACATACGCGGAAAGTTTGCGAACTTCCGAACTTGCGAACACCCGATGTTCGCGCGAATTAGTTCGCCGGTGAACAGTTCGCTACATCTCTAATGTTGCCCAAGGCAAACAATCAACAACTATCTAGTATAAATAAATCTAAAGCAACTGGACTTGTTAAGTAATCATTGAAGACTTTTCACTACTCATCCGAGCAGCTTCTTCAGTTCAACTGACTGGTATGAACTGAAGAAGCTGAAGAACTGAAGAAGCTGCTCGGATGAGTAGTGAAGCATCTTCAATGAATACTTAACAAGTCCAGTTGCTTTAGATTTATTTGTACTAGATATACCATGACCTCAATGAATGAAAATCTTCATAGTCAGTCAGCAACTAGATTTCAACAGTTAGAGAACCAAAGCAAAGCATCTGATTGGCTGATATGAGCAACATCAATGTTTCACTCCACTTTTAGCACAGCATGATAAAAATACCCCTTATTTTTGTATTATATACCCACTAGAAACTGATCTTTAGAAGATGTTTAGGTGAGCAGTAATACAGGGCTCTAACAGTTTCTTGAACTTTTTTTATAGTCTTATTTCTTCTTCCTCTGTGTTAGAGACATCTAAACAGTGCTGACATATTAAATGCAATTGCCTAAAATGCAGTGGTAAAGTAAAAAAAAATGACTTTCCCCAAATGGCTTTGGACTATTTAATGGTCTAGATGAGGGTTCAGATGGGAAATTAATTCTCAGTATACAGTATATCTAAATGACTGTATGAAAGATTCTTATTCTTAATCATCTCTGTCCTAGGAACTTTGAATAGTATGCACAATAACAGTATTTAAATTGGTCGAAAAATATAATTATTGTGCATGGGCTGTATTCCCTGTATTCCCTTTTATTCCCTTTTCTCTGTAATAATAAAACAAAAAAACTAAATAGAGAATATAGCTGACTGGAATATTAAAGGAAAACTAAAGTGTAACCAAAGAAGTAGGTTAGAAATGTTGTAAATTATATTTTTGGCTTCCGCAGGGTCGGACTGGGCTGGGAAATAACCCGGTGGGCCCCGGCAGCACAGACCCGACCCTTGCCAGCGCTCCCCCGGCCGACCATTCCTACCCTGATGCGTTAAACCTATGCATGCTCAGGGGAGGACGTTGGGTGGGGGACCCTGCGGGGGGTTAGGGAGGCTCAGTGAGGGGTAAGGGAGGCTCAGCGGGGGGTAAGGGAGGCTCAGCGGGGGCCCCTGTGGGTGGGGTAAGGCAACCACAGCCCTTTAGCAGTGAGGATCTGTGCCCCCAAAGGTGCCCCAGTAGCCCCCCATCATCTTTCCTGCTGATTCCCCCCACATATTCTGTGCTGCTGGTACTTACGTTAGGGACCCACTCATAATATACTGTATATATAGAATATAAATGTCACAATATAAGGCTGATTATCACTGCATGGCAGATCTGAAACCAGTGCAATTAGCATCAGAAATTATTAATCAGCCCGGTAGCACCTCCCTATATTTTTTCAGTTATAAAGTCATTCATTTAATGGCCCATCATTTATGAGTTGGTCATTTGGGGTGCAGCATACATTCTATGATTGCTGGTGCTGGTAATGGCACCAACTTATGAAGTACCTACATTTTCCCTGCAATAGAATCATGATACTTTATAATATTTGTATCATTTTGAACCAAAAAATGTTCTTGCACAGCCTTTCTATGCAAAGGGGAGTTGTATACATGCAGTATAGAACCTTTTATTTCTATCTGCAGTCTTGCAATTAATGATGGATAAGCAAAGGGAAAATAGCTAAAAGAGTTAAAGAAATCATAAATGTTGTACAGGTATGAGATCCCGCTATACAGAAAGCTCTGAATTACGGAAAACCCGTCTCCCATAGACTCCATTTTAATCAAATAATTTAGAATTTTAAAACTGATTTCCTTTTTCTCTCCAGTAATAAAACAGTACCTTGTAATTGATCCCAACTAAGATATAATTACCCCTTATTGGGGGCAGAACAGCCCTATTGGGTTTATTTAATGGTTAAATGATTCCCTTTTCTCTGTAATAATAAAACAGTACCTGTACTTGATCCCAACTAAGATATAATTACCCCTTATTGGGGGCAGAACAGCCCTATTGGGTTTATTTAATGGTTAAATGATTCCCTTTTCTCTGTAATAATAAAACAGTACCTGTACTTGATCCCAACTAAGATATAATTACCCCTTATTGGGGGCAGAACAGCCCTATTGGGTTTATTTAATGGTTAAATGATTCCCTTTTCTCTGTAATAATAAAACAGTACCTGTACTTGATCCCAACTAAGATATAATTACCCCTTATTGGGGGCAGAACAGCCCTATTGGGTTTATTTAATGGTTAAATGATTCCCTTTTCTCTGTAATAATAAAACAGTACCTGTACTTGATCCCAACTAAGATATAATTACCCCTTATTGGGGCAGAACAGCCCTATTGGGTTTATTTCATGGTTAAATGATTCCCTTTTCTCTGTAATAATAAAACAGTACCTGTACTTGATCCCAACTAAGATATAATTACCCCTTATTGGGGGCAGAACAGCCCTATTGGGTTTATTCAATATTGAAATGATTTGTAGTAGACTTAAGTTATGGAAATACATATTCTAATAATATATTATAATATATATATATATACATATATATATATATATATATATATATATATATATATATATATATATATATATATATATATATATATATATATATATATTATATATTATATAATATCATTATAATTTTAATTAATGATAGCTAAAGGAGTTAAAGAAATCACAAATGGTGATGAAATGTTGTATCTTCTTTTATGTGGAAGGAGGTAGGCCTTAGTTACATGAGCAAATGAGTCCACATTTCTAAAGAGGCAGAATACTTTTTAATTTCTCATGAAAGATCACTTGTAATTACACCCGTTGTAGCCTAGGTTGCCCAGGACAGAATGCAAGAGAAGTCGCCCGGATGAAACAGATGAGATGACAATAGGGCTTTCAGGCATGGACAAAAAAGAAATGTACATAGAATGTTGAATCTAGCCCCTGGTTCTATTTATAAAGGCACTTGAGCTAAGTGGAAGGATTAAGTAAAAAAAAAAATCTTTGACTGTTTTAGTCTACCCCCTACAGCAGTATATATCCTAGCATTTTTATTTAAGTTAAACATTTAGTAATTGGTCTTTCCATAGTTTGAATGGCCGAAAGCACTATTGTTTAATCAGTCACTTAACCACAAGTGGCTGAAAAAATAGTGATGCTACTTTTAACGCCTCTGAGGTATTTTTGTTCCTATCTACAAACAGACATGCTCAGTTATAGAACTGATTTTAGTCCATAAGGCTATGCATTTGCATTGACTGAATGGAAAAAATATCTCCATTAAAAAATAAGCAGGAAAGTGGGGTTATTGCTGTAACACGATTGCCGTTTGTCTTAAATCTGCCCCAAAACGTAATTATTTAACATAATTGTAAGTATGTAGACACTAGAGAGACTTTTCCACCACAAGGTTTTCATTTCTATCTCGAGGCAGATCATGAATCTGATTTGTTAAGAATATCTGAAGATGCACATGATCATTATTGGCATCTGAGAAGGAGAAGGCAAGCTAACCGCTTGGAACTTAATTGAATCTAATCATGTTGGACAGACGTCAGGCAGCTAAGATTTTCAATGCTTTTATCATATAAAAAAAATCCTTCCTTTTTTTATTGTCAAAAAGTTCAGCTAAGGAATACATACAAAAATGCTCCTTAATATTGTATAATATATTAAAAAAAAAAAGTAAACAACTAAGCCTATTTAATGTAAATATTCAATAATAAATGTATTCTGTAAAATAGTATCCCCCATAAGAATGATATTGCTTGTAAAATGGAAGTAAAATGGAAATGGGTGTCTTTATACTTGAAAACCACAGTGTCTGTTAGAAATGTATAATTAAGATAGATGATAGATAGATAGATACAGTAGATAGATAGATAGATAGATACATACATAGATAGATGATAGATAGATAGATAGATAGATAGATGATAGATAGATAGATAGATAGATAGATAGATAATAGATAGATAGATAGATAGATGATAGATAGATGGATGGATGGATAGATAGATGATAGATAGATAGATAGATACATAGATAGATAGATAGATAGATACATAGATAGATAGATAGATAATAGATAGATAGATAGATAGATGATAGATAGATGCTGGATCTATTATCTGTAATGGGAGCTTGGGACCTAAAAGTAAAATGGAAATTGGTCTTCACACTTGAAAACCATAGTGTCTGTTGTTGGAAATTAATAATTAAGATAGATAGATAGATAGATAGATAGATAGATAGATAGATGATAGATAGATAGATAGATAGATAGATAGATGATAGATAGATAGATAGATAGATAGATAGATGATAGATAGATAGATAGATAGATAGATGATAGATAGATAGATAGATGATAGATAGATAGATAGATAGATAGATAGATGTGGGATCTATTATCAGTAATGTTTAGAACATGGGATTTTCCTTCTTTAATTGGCATCACCATAGCTAAAGTCTGCTAACAATCATGTAAACATTATAAACCTATACCCCGGGGATAGTGGCTGAAACTGGCACCAACAATACCTCCCCATGATAATAGTTAGAAAAAGCATATTTTACAAACATAAACTTATAAACATCTAAACATCTGTGCTCAGGAAGTGACAAATATAGGAAGTGACAACATTATATATATTGGCTGGTTTGTCCCTGAGGAAGGGCACAGCTGGTGCTCAAAACGTTGGAATTTGGTGAATAAAACAGTGAGAAGTTCCTGTGAGAGCGATACTTTCTCTCTTTATCTGGGGTATACATTGTCTGTGTTGTTAGGAACCTGTTGTTTTCTTTGTATGAGGAGCAGTAACTCATAGCAACCAATCAGCTGGAAGCATTTACTGTCCACCTTGTTAAAAGCAGTCATCTTATTGGTTGCTATTGGTTACTGCTCCTGGGCAAACTTAGTGCCTTGTATTACATATCGGGGTTAGACATTTACTTTAAACCAATACCATTGTTTTGCCATCAACATGGGTATTTGATAGCTTAATTATTATCAACTCCCAACTACAAAACTATCATTTAATTACTACAGACGAAAAAGTATAAAAGAAAGAATTATTTGTTTCTGGGAAACATCATTGCAGCCATTTAAGAACATTCTGGAGGTTTCCAGATAATTTATCCCATACCTGTGTATGTATGTATGTATATATTTTTTTTCTTTAAAATAAGGCCATATGGAATTATAAAAAAATGGAATATGGATGGGATGTGTTTATTTTCTGTTTCAGTTATGTTGCTAGGATATATTAATATAAATATATTGTTTGGAGATTGCTTCAGAAATGAAATCAAATCCATATGAAATGCATATTATGGAAAAATACCAACACAGATGCCCGCATTCTGTACATTATGGCTTCCATATTAAATATTGCTCGCTGGGGAATCATCTATACTGGCAAAAAGCTATCTTGCATAGATGTAGCCTTTGCAGAAGATGATTAAACATGGCCGTCCCCATAAAGTAGTGTCATAGCCAAATGCCAACTTATAATAAGGAAAATTAGCACGATACAGTAGGGATCATGGGAACACATATGCCAAATTCTGGTTCAACAACCAGCCTCCATGTAATGAGTGACTTCCCACAGTGGCATTAGTTTTGGACACGCCTACCCTATCTGCTGCTTCCTTTTGCCAACACCACATGCCTCAGCTAAAAAACCCAGTTTGCACTTGATCGATTCCATTTGCACCCTGAATTCTCTTTGAAGTCGTAGGGAGCAGATGGAGGCTTCATTGAGGCAATTAGTGCACTGCAGGCAACAGAAACCACCAGCTGCTCTTTAATGCTTAGATGTGCCCAGAATTATGAAAGCACAATATAGGTATCACCTCTGTCAATGAACTTTAATTACAGACTGGAAATTTTTTGCGTTATACAAACTGGCAAGTACTTCTGTTTATCTTTAAGTGTAATAAGCCAATCAATAGTCGCGTTCCTTGTTTTAAAAATAATAAGTTAGGTAAATGTTTTATAATTAAGCTCAACATTCTATGAATTATATATTATAAGAATTCTTCCTACATGGTTTTATCAGTATATTTTACCTATTGCTGGTCTCCATAAATAAACATTCATCGTTTAGCATCGATGCAATATTTCTTATCTAATAACCAGCCCTTAATCTTTCATTCTCAACAGAACTAGAATTGCATTCGAAGTCAAACTGCAGAAAACCAGTCGATCAACAGACTTCCGAGTACCGCAATCAATATGCACCATGTTTAATGTTATGGTTGATGCCAAAGCTCAGTCAACGAAACTTTGTAGCATGGAAATGGGCCAAGAGGTAAGGCTCTTTAATGATGAATGCATGGCGAGAACTATATGAGAATGGTAAAATAAGCCACTGCAACCTTGCTGTCTAATTAGAAAGAGACAAATCAGCGTGTATTGGGAGTCACAACTCTGCTTTGCTTTCTATAATATTATTAGAAACAAACAATGCTTCTCACTTTCATCTTATTCATCTGTTTCCGCGTTCGGTCTGACCTGTTTCTTTGTTTGGTCCAACTCCATCAATTCTAGTTTCTCCTTCGATTATTCTAAAGCTTTCCGTTTATTTAAGCTTTGGGATGTATAATGCTTTCATCAAATCAGCGAGGCATTAATATACCCCCCCCCCCCCCAATGTTCTACAAAATAAAAAAAAATTAATACTTCCGTTTATGAGATTCAGCAATATAGTAATACTATCCCTCGGCAAAGGTTGCAATTAAATACAATGCTCACAAGGTCATGTTCTTTGTTTCATAATTGCTTCCGCAATTTTAGCAAAGGTACTTTTGAAGTTGGTGCCACTAGGATTTTTTTGGAAGCCACTACGCTGAATAGAAAGGTATCATTATGAGAACTATACACCGTACAAAGGCATTTCTATAACTTATAACATTTAACTCTTAGAATGTGATAATAAGAAAAGAATCGAAAAAGAAAAATCAAAAGAAAAATATTTTGTTCCCCTGTGTCAGCTCACAGAGCATTTATAAAAGTTCTATTTCTTTGGGCCGTATTAATGGCCTACATCTTTAAAGTCTTTCCTAGTGTATATTACAAAGTAAACAATTTCTCATTTGTATATGTTTCTACCAAAAAAAAATGGCACCTGTCATGTTTTATTGGAGTCAACTCTTAGGGGCACATTTACTAACCCAAGAACGGGCCGAATGCGTCCGATTGCGTTTTTTTCGTAATGATCGGTAATTTTGCGATTTTTTTCGTATTTTTGGCGATTTTTTCGGCGTCTTTACGATTTTTGCGTAAAAACGCGAGTTTTTCGTAGCCATTACGAACGTTGCGCAAAGTCGCGATTTTTTCGTAGCGTTAAAACTTGCGCGAACCGTCGCGCCTTTTAAGTTTTAACGCTACGAAAAAGGCGCGACTTTGCGCGCAAGTGTTAACGCTACGAAAAAATCGCGATTTTGCGCAACTTTCGTAATGGCTACGAAAAACTCGCGTTTTTACGCAAAAATCGCAAAGACGCCGAAAAAATCGCAAAAAATACGAAAAAAATCGCAAAATTACCGAAAAAGTTGCAAAATGTTCGTTTCCAATCGGAATTTTTCCAATTCAGATTCAAAATCGTGTCTTAGTAAATCAGCCCCTTAGACAGTCCTTCTCAACAAAGAACTTATTTAGTACTTTACTAAATTGTCCCACAACAGTTTATACAGGACGTTGTGTATTAATGAAAATTAATGAAAAAAGACAATTTCAAAAATTGAAAGATTCTGAGAGTATTCATATTTAACAACTAAAGCAAAAGATTTTGACGTGATTTTGCCAAGATTTTGCCAATATACAAATACTTTTTTTTTAACCAAAGTTTTTATTTAAATTTAATTATTGTGCTTATTTGATAAATTGTATTGCTGCAAACAACTCACACTGTTCTAACTAGCTGGGCACAAATCAGTAGTGTGTAACACACTAACGCCACACTTCAAAATATTGCACAGATACCGATCTCTGTAATAATAAAGTAAAGCCTTGTACTTGATCCCAACTAAGATATAATTACCCCTTATTGGGGGCAGAACAGCCCTATTGGGTTTATTTCATGGTTAAATGATTCCCTTTTCTCTGTAATAATAAAACAGTACCTGTACTTGATCCCAACTAAGATATAATTACCCCTTATTGGGGCAGAACAGCCCTATTGGGTTTATTTCATGGTTAAATGATTCCCTTTTCTCTGTAATAATAAAACAGTACCTGTACTTGATCCCAACTAAGATATAATTACCCCTTATTGGGGGCAGAACAGCCCTATTGGGTTTATTTCATGGTTAAATGATTCCCTTTTCTCTGTAATAATAAAACAGTACCTGTACTTGATCCCAACTAAGATATAATTACCCCTTATTGGGGGCAGAACAGCCCTATTGGGTTTATTTCATGGTTAAATGATTCCCTTTTCTCTGTAATAATAAAACAGTACCTGTACTTGATCCCAACTAAGATATAATTACCCCTTATTGGGGGCAGAACAGCCCTATTGGGTTTATTTAATGGTTAAATGATTCCCTTTTCTCTGTAATAATAAAACAGTACCTGTACTTGATCCCAACTAAGATATAATTACCCCTTATTGGGGCAGAACAGCCCTATTGGGTTTATTATATGTTTAAATAATATTTTAGTAGACTTATTGGCTAATTTATGAGTTTTCGAGTTTGTGAATTGAAGTCCGTTAGTCTAAATCGAATACACTTGCATATTGAATGCTCACTTATTTATTAATAAGTAAAACCCATTCTAATAACAAAACTCGAATTCCTCAAATTTTTCAAGTTTACAAACTCAGAATACTCAAAAATGCAAATTTGGTTTGACTTTTCATAGGACAAGTTTTCGGATATTTGGCATTTAATAAATATCAGACATTTGAGTTTTTAAACCATAATATGAATTTAAATTTTTTTAGCACACAAAATCTGGAATCATGAAACTGGATCTTTAACAAATCCCCCCCTTAAAATATGGATATCCAAAGACCCCTTTTCAAGAAAACCCCAGGTCCTGAGCATTCTGGATAATAGATTGCGTAATAATTCTTCGTAACAGCTCTTCATCTTCCCCTAGGAAATAATAGGAGTAACAGTTCTTTACCCCACCCCCCTTAGGAAATAATAGGAGTAACAGTTCTTTACCCCACCCCCCTTAGGAAATAATAGGAGTAACAGTTCTTCACCCTCCCTTAGGAAATAATAGGAGTAACAGTTCTTTACCCTTCCCTGGGAAATAATAGGAGTAACAGTTCTTTAACAAAAAGGAAAATACAGCTGGTGTGCCACAAAATGTGAAATTCAGTGAGGAGGCTCAATCACAATGGTGTAGATTTCGCCAGGTCTACAAATTGGTACCATGTAGAAATAAAAAAATCCACTGGAGAGCCAAATGCGTTCTGTGTTGTTTATTAATTCAGAGATGCATAGCACTACATGTTTCGGACCGCTGGGGTCCTTCCTCTGCACCAGAGGAAGGACCCCAGCGGTCCGAAACATGTAGTGCTATGCATCTCTGAATTAATAAACAACACAGAACGCATTTGGCTCTCCAGTGGATTTTTTTATTTCTACATGGTAACAGTTCTTTACCCTTCCCTGGGAAATAATAGGAGTAACAGTTCTTTACCCTTCCCTGGGAAATAATAGGAGTAACAGTTCTTCATCCTCCCCTAGGAAATAATAGGAGTAACAGTTCTTCATCTTCCCCTAGGAAATAATAGGAGTAACAGTTCTTCACCCTTCCCTGGGAAATAATAGGAGTAACAGTTCTTCACCCTCCCTAGGAAATAATAGGAGTAAGAGTTGTTCATCTTCCCCTAGGAAATAATAGGAGTAACAGTTCTTTACCCTTCCTTGGGAAATAATAGGAGTAACAGTTCTTCATCCTCCCCTAGGAAATAATAGGAGTAACAGTTCTTCATCCTCCCCTAGGAAATAATAGGAGTAACAGTTCTTCATCTTCCCCTAGGAAATAATAGGAGTGACAGTTCTTCACCCTCCCCTAGGAAATAATAGGAGTAACAGTTGTTCATCTTCCCCTAGGAAATAATAGGAGTAACAGTTCTTCATCCTCCCCTAGGAAATAATAGGAGTAACAGTTTTTCACCCTCCCCTAGGAAATAATAGGAGTGACAGTTCTTCGCCCTCCCTAGGAAATAATAGGAGTAACAGTTCTTTACCCTTCCCTGGGAAATAATAGGAGTAACAGTTCTTCATCCTCCCCTAGGAAATAATAGGAGTAACAGTTCTTCATCTTCCCCTAGGAAATAATAGGAGTAACAGTTCTTCGCCCTCCCTAGGAAATAATAGGAGTAACAGTTCTTCACCCTCCCTAGGAAATAATAGGAGTAACAGTTCTTTACCCTTCCTTGGGAAATAATAGGAGTAACAGTTCTTCATCCTCCCCTAGGAAATAATAGGAGTAACAGTTTTTCACCCTCCCCTAGGAAATAATAGGAGTGACAGTTCTTCGCCCTCCCTAGGAAATAATAGGAGTAACAGTTCTTTACCCTTCCCTGGGAAATAATAGGAGTAACAGTTCTTCATCCTCCCCTAGGAAATAATAGGAGTAACAGTTCTTCATCTTCCCCTAGGAAATAATAGGAGTAACAGTTCTTCGCCCTCCCTAGGAAATAATAGGAGTAACAGTTCTTCACCCTCCCTAGGAAATAATAGGAGTAACAGTTCTTTACCCTTCCTTGGGAAATAATAGGAGTAACAGTTCTTCATCCTCCCCTAGGAAATAATAGGAGTAACAGTTCTTCATCCTCCCTTAGGAAATAAAAGGAGTAACAGTTCTTCGCCCCCCCTAAGGAAATAATAGGAGTGACAGTTCTTCACCCTCCCGTAGGAAATAATAATAACAGATTTGAGCTAATTATATATCAATTATATTTTGGTTTAAGATACAAATGTAAAACTGGAAACATTAGCCATTTTTTCAGTCTTGAGAACAGCCCTTTGCTTTAAAGAAAAAGACTGCAAAATGTGCTTATTTTTTATAAAATATTGGCTTAGCCTAACCATCCATATAATGATAGGTGATTTCAATTAAAAAAATGATAGATATCCTTAGCTTTTATTGTAAATGGTAGTTTTAAAGAAATATCCATCATGCCTAAGGTTCCATGGTGGCCCTTTAGAATAACAACCTATATAAATAGTGCTTAATTCCAATAGGTTCTGAAACAGATGAGATAATTGAGTGCTACAAACCCCAGAATCTTTACATATTTCCTGTACAACTAATGGAGCTGTAAGGGCTGATTGGTCAGGGCAAGTACAATATTAAATTCCCCCCAGTCAGACAAAAAAGCCCGGCCTTTCACTCAAGCAAGTAAATATGTGTGTGAAACGCTCTAATGAATGTCTGCTGCGTCTAGTATTCTGTACACACTCAAATCCTCAGAGAAAAGGTTTAATTGAAAATCATCTGCATGATATGCTTGTCAATACATTTCACGCTGTATTATTTTGCACACGCCTAGTCATTATCCTTTTGCTAAAACCCATAATTTATCAGCTATAAGTTTGCAACCAGCCAAACCTTGCCAGTTCTACTGGGCAACTGTATAACAAAATATGCAGCAGCTCATTCTAAACATCCCAAGAGAAATTTTGCCGTGAAAGTATGTGATTTTATTCTTCCAAGTACAATTCCCTGAGTTGTTCAGCTGTTTTAACACTGGAGTTTGCTGGTCCCATCCCCACTGTGGAGCCTCAGCTTTGGGGTTACTCCTGAGGAAGGTTGCTGTCCCTCAAAACTTCATGATATTTTTATGCATCGTTATAAATGGGACAGTAACATTTAGATTTTACTTGTGGTTCTGAGTGGTTTGATAGATTTCCACTCAGACACTCAGGTGGGCTCCAGAGCGCTAGTACAAGTGCGGGATCCATTATCCCGAAAGTTCTGAATTACATCATCCTTATATATATTTATATATTACCCCTTATTGGGGCAGAACAGTCCTAAGAACAGTCCTATTGGGTTTATTTAATGGTTAAATGATTCCCTTTTCTCTGTAAAAATAAAACAGTACCTGTACTTGATCCCAACTAAGATATAATTACCCCTTATTGGGGGCAGAACAGCCCTATTGGGTTTATTTAATGGTTAAATGATTCCCTTTTCTCTGTAATAATAAAACAGTACCTGTACTTGATCCCAACTAAGATATAATTACCCCTTATTGGGGGCAGAACAGCCCTATTGGGTTTATTTAATGGTTAAATGATTCCCTTTTCTCTGTAATAATAAAACAGTACCTGTACTTGATCCCAACTAAGATATAATTACCCCTTATTGGGGGCAGAAAAGCCCTATTGGGTTTATTTAATGGTTAAATGATTCCCTTTTCTCTGTAATAAAAAAACAGTACCTGTACTTGATCCCAACTAAGATATAATTACCCCTTATTGGGGCAGAACAGCCCTATTGGGTTTATTTAATGGTTAAATGATTCCCTTTTCTCTGTAATAATAAAACAGTACCTGTACTTGATCCCAACTAAGATATAATTACCCCTTATTGGGGGCAGAACAGCCCTATTGGGTTTATTTAATGGTTAAATGATTCCCTTTTCTCTGTAATAATAAAACAGTACCTGTACTTGATCCCAACTAAGATATAATTACCCCTTATTGGGGCAGAACAGCCCTATTGGGTTTATTTCATGGTTAAATGATTCCCTTTTCTCTGTAATAATAAAACAGTACCTGTACTTGATCCCAACTAAGATATAATTACCCCTTATTGGGGCAGAACAGCCCTATTGGGTTTATTTCATGGTTAAATGATTCCCTTTTCTCTGTAATAATAAAACAGTACCTGTACTTGATCCCAACTAAGATATAATTACCCCTTATTGGGGGCAGAACAGCCCTATTGGGTTTATTTAATGGTTAAATGATTCCCTTTTCTCTGTAATAATAAAACAGTACCTGTACTTGATCCCAACTAAGATATAATTACCCCTTATTGGGGGCAGAACAGTCCAGTCATTGGCCTGTTAGCCAAGTGACTATATCAACCTACTAACCAACCATTGGATTAACCATTTTAAATATCCACTTCATTGGCATCCTGGTCAAATAAATAGAACTTTAGATGGAGGCATATTTCTTATCAGCGTCCAGTTTGTTCTCCTTCAGAATCTGTGCATTAATTAATTCTCTGACTACTAAATATATATCATTTATGTTATTGTTTATTTTTGCTGATGGATTCAGTCCAAGCAAATTACATTTAGAGTTGGAAACATACTTTTAAATATGCAGCAATTATCCAGACATTTTTTTTTTTTCATTTTAATGGCAAAAAGCCCAATTTAGGTATATACTTTTTCCAGTTCAGTTGGCTTTGCCTTTTAGACTCTAAAGAACATTTGGTGTATTAAGATGTATACAGTATGTATTCAATACAGTATGACTATGAAGATTTTTCATTCATCCAGGTCATGGTATATCTAGTATAAATAAATCTAAAGAAACTGGACTTGTTCAGTAATCACTGAAGATGTTTCACTACTCATCCGAGCAGCTTCTTCAGTTCATACCAGTCAGTTGAGCTGAAGAAGCTGCTCGGGTGAGTAGTGAAACATCTTCAGTGATTACTGAACAAGTCCAGTTGCTTTAGATTTATTTATACAGGTATAGAACCCATTATCCATAATGCTCGGGACCAAGGGTATTCCGGATAAGGGGTCTTCCCGTACTTTGGATATTCATACCTTAAGTCTACTAAAAACTTAATAAAACATTAATAAAACCCAATAGGACTGTTCTGCCCCCAATAAGGGGTAATTATATCTTAGTTGGGATCAAGTACAGGTACTGTTTTATTATTACAGAGAAAAGGGAATCATTTAACCATTAAATAAACCCAATAGGGCTGTTCTGCCCCCAATAAGGGGTAATTATATCTTAGTTGGGATCAAGTACAGGTACTGTTTTATTATTACAGAGAAAAGGGAATCATTTAACCATTAAATAAACCCAATAGGGCTGTTCTGCCCCCAATAAGGGGTAATTATATCTTAGTTGGGATCAAGTACAGGTACTGTTTTATTATTACAGAGAAAAGGGAATCATTTAACCATTAAATAAACCCAATAGGGCTGTTCTGCCCCCAATAAGGGGTAATTATATCTTAGTTGGGATCAAGTACAGGTACTGTTTTATTATTACAGAGAAAAGGGAATCATTTAACCATGAAATAAACCCAATAGGGCTGTTCTGCCCCAATAAGGGGTAATTATATCTTAGTTGGGATCAAGTACAGGTACTGTTTTATTATTACAGAGAAAAGGGAATCATTTAACCATGAAATAAACCCAATAGGGCTGTTCTGCCCCCAATAAGGGGTAATTATATCTTAGTTGGGATCAAGTACAGGTACTGTTTTATTATTACAGAGAAAAGTGAATCAGTTTTAAAATTCTGAATTATTTTATTAAAATGGAGTTTATGGGAGACAGGCTGTCCGTAATTGGGAGCTTTCTTGATAACGGGTTTCCGGATAAGGGATCCCATACCTGCACTAGATAGTCAATATAGTCTATACCATAAAACCTTTATTTACTTTGATGAGACAAATGATGAGAAATAATGAGACAAAACAAACTTCCTACTGGACATGTTTCAGTCCCAGGGTTCACACCGATAGAGGACCACCTTACACCGGACAATTCCAGTGGCACAGACAACACTTCTTATGGCTTTTTTAATTAAAAATAAACCCTTTATTGACATGTTTAGACATAAATCGCAGTAGAACAATGTTTCATGCTTAATAAAGGTCCAAAGAGGGCTAGATGTTTCCTGGGGTTAATACTAACCTGCCCTGATCACAAATCAAGCAAATAGTGTTGAATTCTCAACACCTTTATAAACTCCTCACTTCTTGTGTGTGAGTGTGAAGAATAAAGGGATTTATAGATATAAATTTGCAGCATTATGGTTTTTCTGCATTTATTTATGGTCGTTTCACGTTACTTTTTACTTTTTTCGATTTTGCAGCGTCTCTCTTTCTTTCTTTCTTTAGCTCATATGGCTACCAAGCCCACAATTACAAACACACTGTAATACCACCTGTTATTTATATTATCATAATTATTTCAACTCTGAAATTCCTAATTATTGTGTTTTTCATGAATAAATTATTGTACCGTTTTATAAACCACAATTAGACATGGCAGGTTGCATGTTAAAGAGAAAATATAAAAAAAAAAAATCTGAAATGCTCATAAGATGGGAAAGAGATATTTTACACTAGGCATTGAGGGGGTTTTTTTGCCCAATGATTATTCATTTAGATGTAGTATGTAATTATTGTAATTGCTCCATCCATATAAGTTAGGGTTATATCTACCTTACACCTCACAGAGTAAGGCAAAAAATACTTTTGAATCAATAGATTATAATAGATACAAAACTTCATGTTCAGTTTTGAAAAAGTTAATTCAGTTAGTTTTCATGTAGATCCTATCAAATAAAACATTGCCCATAGTCTTGTGTCGGATTTGTTATTTGTTTTGGGAGATAGAGGTATAGGACCTTTTATCCAGAATGCTCGGGATCAAGGGTTTTCCAGATTAGGGGTCTTTCCGTAATTTGAGTCTTCATACTTTAAGTCTACTAAAAAATCAATAAAACAAAACTAAGATATAATTACCCCTTATTGGGGGCAGAACAATCCTATTGGGTTTATTTAATGGTTAAATGATTCCCTTTTCTCTGTAATAATAAAACAGTACCTGTACTTGATCCCAACTAAGATATAATTACCCCTTATTGGGGGCAGAACAGCCCTATTGGGTTTATTTAATGGTTAAATGATCCCCTTTTCTCTGTAATAATAAAACAGTACCTGTACTTGATCCCAACTAAGATATAATTACCCCTTATTGGGGGCAGAACAGCCCTATTGGGTTTATTTCATGGTTAAATGATTCCCTTTTCTCTGTAATAATAAAACAGTACCTGTACTTGATCCCAACTAAGATATAATTACCCCTTATTGGGGCAGAACAGCCCTATTGGGTTTATTTAATGGTTAAATGATCCCCTTTTCTCTGTAATAATAAAACAGTACCTGTACTTGATCCCAACTAAGATATAATTACCCCTTATTGGGGGCAGAACAGCCCTATTGGGTTTATTTAATGGTTAAATGATTCCCTTTTCTCTGTAATAATAAAACAGTACCTGTACTTGATCCCAACTAAGATATAATTACCCCTTATTGGGGGCAGAACAGCCCTATTGGGTTTATTTAATGGTTAAATGATTCCCTTTTCTCTGTAATAATAAAACAGTACCTGTACTTGATCCCAACTAAGATATAATTACCCCTTATTGGGGCAGAACAGCCCTATTGGGTTTATTTCATGGTTAAATGATTCCCTTTTCTCTGTAATAATAAAACAGTACCTGTACTTGATCCCAACTAAGATATAATTACCCCTTATTGGGGCAGAACAGCCCTATTGGGTTTATTTAATGGTTAAATGATTCCCTTTTCTCTGTAATAATAAAACAGTACCTGTACTTGATCCCAACTAAGATATAATTACCCCTTATTGGGGGCAGAACAGTCCTATTGGGTTTATTTAATGGTTAAATGATTCCCTTTTCTCTGTAATAATAAAACAGTACCTGTACTTGATCCCAACTAAGATATAATTACCCCTTATTGGGGGCAGAACAGCCCTATTGGGTTTATTTAATGGTTAAATGATTCCCTTTTCTCTGTAATAATAAAACAGTACCTGTACTTGATCCCAACTAAGATATAATTATAACTTTTATTGCCTTGTAATTTATAGAACTTATTTTGAGCAATAAACCAACACAGAACCCCTGTATAATGTTACCTTATTACCTGCCTCGTTCTTCAACCTTGTTTGTTATTAATTCCTTCTCATCTTTTGCTCACACCATTCATTTTCTCATTTACAATTTTCCGTATTTTTTTTTTTTTTTTTTTAAATCCATCATTCTGTTTCCGTTCTCATTAAACATTACCTCAATTTATTCTTTTCCATGTCTACTGTACCTTCCTCCTTTATTTCTGTTCCCAATCATCTGAAAGTTTGCTAAACAGTGGGTAAGTGTGCCTAACATTTTCCTCCGTAATGTCACCTCTCACTCCCCGATGTATAATTAGCATTTATATCAGTTTCCTTTTCTCCCTTCTGTCAACATGCGCATTGTTTTGACTTAATTAGCATTTTAAATAGACATTAATGCAAGCAAGTGAAAATGAATCTTCGGAGATATATTTTTCATTATTCTTTTATTTCAATATATTAATTTATTTTATATAAAAAAAACAAAAGACGTCTCGTCTTGCAGCTTTTTTGCTACCGGACATTAAAAGTAAAAAGGAAAAACTGTTGTTGTAGAAATACACGTCGTGTATTGATTCTCCGAAAAAGGTTAATTAACAGTTTATGTTCGCAGCTGATTAAAATTAAAAAAAGTAGCATTCAGATTTTACTTTAGAGAGAAAAAAAAAAGCATTATGATTCCGCTGCTCTTGTTTACTGCGTTCTAAAAATTGCCCTTCTGTGTCTTCCCTAGCACCAGTACCACTCCCAAATTGACGAGCTAATTGAAGAAACAGTTAAAGAGATGATCACACTCTTAGTGGCAAAGGTAATTTTCTGCATAAGGAGATGTGACCCGCTGAAACCCTGCGATGTATACGTTGCCTCCATCTGCCCGGGGAATTCGGAGAAACGTTGCTATTTATATAGTGGAGCTTTGCTGACTTTTCCATTTGTTTACATGTTTAGCCACAATGTTAAAATATTTGCATCTATTAAGTCCTGTGATTTTCTAGGTGGCAACGCCTTATACAGTGTAGTTTATAATGTTGCAGAAGCTGCCTTTGTTTAATATAATGAGGCCATTGGTGGAAATCTGTGGGAGTTTCAATTCTAACCCCCTTCTTGGCTGTAACCAAGCCAACAGCACGGCTAGTGTAGGCTTAGAGCATGGGGTACACGCGACTCAGTCGTTCAGGATGGGCCTTCGCTAAGTGGAAGGGACCAAAAGGAGCTATGGTGTAGCGCAACTACAACCCACTGTAGTGTGTGCAGTGCAGAGTAACAAATGGGCGCCATAAGGTTCTTGCAGTTGAACAAAAGAATCAGTTTATTGTCAGAGACAATCAATATTCAGGGTTATAGCAATATAGCAGTTTAGAATAGCAATACTCTGAGGACGGCACAGAGAGGGTGCACACCGGTTTATCCCAACTCCTCTTGAGTCTGGGCAGGGTCAGTGCCACCTGATCAGTTTGTCAACCCCTTGGAACAGTCAGGTTGGATACCACACCCCTCAGGTTGATTACCTCTAGCCGACAGGGTCCCACAGCAACTATGGATCAGGGTTCAGATACTGCCTGCCTCCTATGTCTTAACCATGGCCCTATGCTGAGGCGACAGTGCCTATCTGGAAGGCTACTTCCAACTACTTTCCTTGGTGGAGCCAAAACTGCTCTTGCTTCCTTCCCTCTCTTATCTCACTTTCCTAAAAAGTGCTCGACATGACTTACTATCTAACTGGTCCTCGTTCATGGGGTCCCTGTCCCCAACTTCTCTAGAGTAGGCCCTGTTGATCCCAGGCTCAGTGGAACTCCCACCTGGGTCAGCAGATGCAGCCAAAGAGGAAGACCCACCCCTTTGCCAAACACTATATTGGAGTGCAAGGGGTGGAGTCAACCTATAAACCAATAAGGTATCTCTGAACTGATACATGGGACTTTGCCCAGTAACAACAAGACTAAAGGAAGTTGTAGGGTTTAAAGCTATAGAGGCATATTAACCCTATGGGTCCACATATTCTATCATCTAAAACGTGCTAGTGATTACACACGTCGGACTGTACAAATATATAACGGCCATTGTATATGTATTTGTATATATATATATGTAAAAAAATACACAATTCTGTATTAGTAGGGAAGTAGGGAAGGCAACCATTTATCCGGAAAGTAATGGAATTTGATTCAAATAAGGTTTAAATAACTATTCCAAAATAAAAATACAAAAATATAACTATATAATATATATATATATAATATAACTATCACAATTTTTTACCATTCTACTGTAGAAATAGATAGTTAATTATAATAGTTTGGAGACTGGGTCTCATAAATTATCTGGCAGCCTCTACTCTCAAATTATTTTGTATTGTGTAGCCATAAAATTAAACTCACCCCCCCCCCCCCCCACCACCACAAGAAATTAGATATGGAATTCTACAACTACTCCCTGTGGGGATGTCTTAAAAATCTTTGGGAATGACTGAGATGGGGAACCTTCACTATCAATGATAAATTGCAATTGGCCGTACTCAGCAGCCCAGCAGAGCTAGTTAATATGACTAAAGGTGGGCAAACACTGTAAGATCCGCTCGTTCTTCTCTCGGTATGCCCACCTAGGGCCAAATGATCGAATTAAAATGGTGGACATAGGCACCATAGTTTCGGGGACCGCATCAACAAGCCGATGCTGTCCCAATCCCACAATTCCCTGCTGCACATGTGATGTCAATAAGGAAAGGAACATCACAGTGCAATGCATTGTGGGATATGTAGTTCCTGCATACCATCTGTGAGGTTTAGTCCCTTCTCCCCTTTTTTTTCATGATGCAAAAAGGACTGATTTGCAGCTGGATTCAAACATATAAAAATGGTATTTATGCATACATTTTAAACTGGTAAAAACCCAGTGGGCCTTGGCCCTAGTGGGCCCCGAAGGCCCAGACCCGACCCTTGCCAGCGCTCCACTGGCTGACTGTTCCTCAGGGGAGGAAGTCGGATGGGGGAGCCTGCGGGGGGGTAAGGGAGGCTCAGCGCGGGCAGGGTAAGTGAGACTCAGCGGGGCGCCTGCAGGGGGGGAAGGGAGGCTCAGGGGGGGGCCCTGGGGGGTAAGGGAGGCTAGGCAGGGGCAGGGTAAGTGAGATTCAGCGAGGCCCCTGCAGGGGGGTAAGGGAGGCTCAGGGGGGGGCCCTGGGGGGGTAAGGGAGGCTAGGCAGGGGCAGGGTAAGTGAGACTCAGTGGGGCACCTGCAGGGGGGTAAGGGAGGCTCAGGGGGGGGGGCCCTGAGGGGGTAAGGGAGGCTAGGCAGGGGCAGGGTAAGTGAGACTCAGCGGGGCCCCTGCAGGGGGGTAAGGGAGGCTCAGGGGGGGCCCTTGGGGGGGTAAGGGAATCTCTGGGGGGGTTTGGGGGTGCAGAGGATGCGGCTGGTGGGGGCACCTGCAGGGCCCCTTGGGTCAGCAGCCCCGGTGGGCCCTGCACCCCCCAGTCCAACCATGGAAACAGATTACAGTGATAGGTGCCCTTTAATGTAATTGAATTGTAATTTTATTTTTCCGGCTTGTTATTAAAATGCTTAACAATTCTTTTTTTTTATATTTCTTTATTCCTAGTTTGTCACAATTCTAGAAGGAGTTCTGTCCAAACTATCCAGATACGATGAAGGGACATTATTTTCCTCCTTTCTGTCATTTACTGTAAGTCCCCCCTCTTTCTGATGTATATTCCTACGTTAGGCAATTGTAGATAGAGCGTTGTTACCCCGAAACCCCTGGTAACTCTGAGTCCAGACTGTGTTGCTTTGCAGACCTGACTGTGTTATAATCATTTTATTAGCAGTTTTGGGTAGAAAATTCTTGAAACAAACATCTAATCCCCCCCCTGTACATGTTGCTGAAACAATGGCTCAGATTCTGCTTCCAAACGCTATTCCTATATATTAATATTGCCCAGTCCATACTGTATGATCTCCTGATATTTATTCTGAAACAAGGAGAATAAAATAGACTTCTTTAACTGTCCTTTTTCCTTTAAGGTGAAAGCAGCTTCCAAGTATGTGGATGTACCAGTAAGTATTCCTTAAATGTTGGTATTTTGTGTATACACAACGTGGTGTGCTTTTATTTTTGTTATGGATTGCATGTGGCAAAATTCCGCAAGTCTCGTCATTTGTGGAATTCATAGATTAGTTCTTGTTTGTTCTTTAGTGCTCGGTGATGTACAGTTTTATTCTTTGTGTATGAAAAATGGATTGGTCTAGAATTCTTACAGAGGTCCCCTGCAGCCATTATCAATAAGGGAAGGACATTAAGGCATTTTGAGCATTAAAGGAACAGTAACACCAACCCTACTATAGTTTATATAAATACCCCGCTGTGTAGCCCCGGGGGCAGCCATTCCTGCACTGGTACAGCTGGGGTGTTTGCTACAGAAACCCTACTATAGTTTATATAAATACCCCGCTGTGTAGCCCCGGGGGCAGCCATTCCTGCACCAGTACAGTTGGGGTGTTTGCTACAGAAACCCTACTATAGTTTATATAAATACCCCGCTGTGTAGCCCCGGGGACAGCCATTCCTGCACTGGTACAGCTGGGGTGTTTGCTACAGAAACCCTACTATAGTTTATATAAATACCCCGCTGTGTAGCCCCGGGGGCAGCCATTCCTGCACTGGTACAGCTGGGGTGTTTGCTACAGAAACCCTACTATAGTTTATATAAATACCCCGCTGTGTAGCCCCGGGGGCAGCCATTCCTGCACTGGTACAGCTGGGGTGTTTGCTACAGAAACCCTACTATAGTTTATATAAATACCCCGCTGTGTAGCCCCGGGGGCAGCCATTCCTGCACTGGTACAGCTGGGGTGTTTGCTACAGAAACCCTACTATAGTTTATATAAATACCCCGCTGTGTAGCCCCGGGGGCAGCCATTCCTGCACTGGTACAGCTGGGGTGTTTGCTACAGAAACCCTACTATAGTTTATATAAATACCCCGCTGTGTAGCCCCGGGGGCAGCCATTCCTGCACCGGTACAGCTGGGGTGTTTGCTACAGAAACCCTACTATAGTTTATATAAATACCCCGCTGTGTAGCCCCGGGGGCAGCCGTTCCTGCACTGGTACAGCTGGGGTGTTTGCTACAGAAACCCTACTATAGTTTATATAAATACCCCGCTGTGTAGCCCCGGGGGCAGCCATTCCTGCACTGGTACAGCTGGGGTGTTTGCTACAGAAACCCTACTATAGTTTATATAAATACCCCGCTGTGTAGCCCCGGGGCAGCCGTTCCTGCACCGGTACAGCTGGGGTGTTTGCTACAGAAACCCTACTATAGTTTATATAAATACCCCGCTGTGTAGCCCCGGGGGCAGCCATTCCTGCACCGGTACAGCTGGGGTGTTTGCTACAGAAACCCTACTATAGTTTATATAAATACCCCGCTGTGTAGCCACGGGGGCAGCCATTCAAGCTTGAAAAAGGAGAAAAGGCACAGGTTACATAGCAGATAACAGATAAGCTGCATAGATTCCCATTGTATTCTATAGAGCTTATCTGTTATACTAGTAGGGTTTTTAAAGCAAACACACAACTTTTAGGGCTCTGGCGCACGGGGAGATTAGTCGCCTGCGACAAAACTCCCTGTTCGCGGCCGACTAATCTCCCCGGGTTGCCTTCACCTGCCATCCCACAGACGAAAATGTAAGTCGCCGGTGGGATGGCACACGTGGCGGCACAATTTAGCGCAAATCGGCGAAAAAGCCTTGCGAGTCTTTTTCGGCGATTTCCCGAAATCGCGCCGCCGCATGTGCCATCCCACCGGCGACTTACATTTTCGTCTGTGGGATGGCAGGTGAAGGCAACTCGGGGAGATTAGTCGCCCGCGAACAGGGAGTTTTGTCGCCGTGTGCCAGAGCCCTTAGGCTGAAGAGACACAGAGCTACTAGTAGCAGCTACTTGTCATGGCTACTAAAGTAGATTATGCTGATCATTTACTGATAATTGTCACTACATGTGTTTTAGTACATGTGTTCATGTAGTGTCTATGGCATGGTATGTTCTGGCGTTTAGTAGCCATGACAAGAAGCTGCTACTAAGTAGCTCTGTGTGTCTTCACCCTTACCAGTGCAGGACAATAGTGCCTAATATATTAATTAGTTTGATACACCTTAATTTGTTTGGTGTTACTGTTCCTTTAAGCTACCATAATACTATAATTCTGACACTTTTAGGGACTACAAATAACAATAATCCCCTTCCTTGTCGATCTGCCGCGTAATCACGGTGCTATTTTTATCCGTTTATTCAGCGCTATATTTTCCTAGAGTGTTTTGGGTCGTACATGACTGCCTGATGGAAGCTGACGATAAAACACTTGTACTTTGGGTAAAATTTGCATTTAAATTGAGGTTAAGCACATGAATATTGACTGAAAGCTTTGCAGGCAACGGTCCGCTTTCATAAACGCGCAGTGCTTCAAGCAAATTCACGATTAAACACTCTAGCTTCCGAATTGAACTCTAGTTTTGGTGATTAAAATTAATACTTAACTACTTATCTAAATATTCTGTTAAACCCCCAGCCACCGGTACATGCTGAAGTGCCCGGCACAGCGAAATACCACGTCTTCCTACCAATCCGCTACAATTTCCCATATTACGGGGCATTGCTTTGCAATATGGTGTTCTTTAAAGCCACGGGACCCAAATGATATTCTCCGACAGTATATGGAAAGCATCATATAGTCTTAATCTCAGCATATTAAAAAAAAAGAACATTATTATATATATATTCAAGAAAGAGAGCAAACAGAGACCCTGAAACAGTAAATATATTTTCAGCCGGAAAAAGTCCTTTTTTAATTTAAACATAAACCTTCATTAACTTAGGGATGCACCAAATCCAGGATTCAGTTCGGTATTTGGCCAAAATTTGGCATTTTTCGTCAGGATTCATATGCGGCCGAATCCACAGTCCTGGGCGAACCGAATCCAAATCCAAAAAAATCACATGGCTTTTTGTCACATAAACACGGAAACTGACTTTTAACCCTTCCAAAACCTAATTAAGATTCAGATTCGGTTCGGTATTAGGCCGAATCCTTTACGAAGGATTCGGGGGTTCGGCACAATCCAAAAAAGTGCATTCAGTAAACCTTGAATTCTGATATAACTGAGCCTTCCCACATTATAAAAATATTTGAAATTATTATTATTAATAATTTGAAAAGATATGAATAGGCCGTGTGTATTCAATAAGGGGAAATCGGTAGTGATGAGCGAATCTGTCCCTTTTCGCTTCGCCAAAATATTCAGGAAACTGCGAAAAAAAACCTGTGAAATGGTGAATAATTCGCGAAACGTGACACGAGCAACATTGTTTTGACACCATTTTCGGCATTTTGCCATTGGTGGATTTGTTCACCAAAAATTTGCAGCAGAAAAAACGCGCAGCAAAAAAAAAAGTTGCACGGCAAGTATTTTGAAAAATGGCGAAATGTAGAAATTCACCGCAAGTCACTATATCATTTACCAATAGAAATTAGTGATGAATCTTTCAAAAGATTTGCAAAACGGTGAAAAATTCAGGAAACGGTGAAAATGTTGAGCGCCAAAAAAGATTGCAAAAAAACCCTTTTTTTTGACGTGGGTGACAATTTCCCGTCGCTCTGCGACTTTTTCCACAGCAAATGTTGACGCCCGTTTCGCTTAAAAATCAGCCAATGGCAAAACGCAGAAATTGGCTGAGAATCCATGCCTGACGAAACATGTCGCTCATCACTAGAAATCAGCCAATCAGTTTGGTCTCTTTCAAGACATTTTTCTAGTTTATATTCAATTAGCCTTAATTTATTTGATCGTTAGAATAATCTATATGAAATATTTAGCAAAAAAGACACATTTTATCGAGGTTATGATTAAAGCGAATGATAAGAACTCGCTGTTGCGCCAGTACATACAGTTTAAGAGCTCATTAAACCCCCTTTGGGATTTACTTTACACCGTTATACATAATAACCGCCGAATATCAGACTTTATGGAGGGAACTGCAATCTGCAACCCTTTTATTAATTACAGCCCCCCCAATTATATAATGAGATTGATATTTATTTTCAAAAATCTTATTTTCTTGTTAATTTTATTTTTTAGCCTTTTGCTGTCATCTCAATCGTATTTGATTTGACTGAAAAGTACGATCTTCAGTGTGCCAGATTTCCTCCCGGCCATTTGGATTAAATCAATATAATCGAGTGGAAATTAGATGATAAATTATACTTTGTTTGACTGGGTTTCTAATGGTAACTTTGAATGCTTTGGGCTTAGGGCAGTTAATAGGGAAGGATTTCTAACATAAGAGACAAAGGGGTAAGCGGCATTGGGTTACAGGGTTATGTTCCTGAGTGGCACTTAGTAACAAGGGTGATAGAGAAGACTATAATTTCAGCCGCTGTTGTTTCGCTGAAGTTGTTTTGAAATCTTAGAAATTAAAAAAAAAAAAATCACTATTGTTGTTGCATTGGTGACAGACAAAATGCCTTAAGCATTAAGCTATAGGTGTAAGGGAAAGTCTGGGTAGTAAAGTGGGAGTAATATGCACCCAATATACACATTTATATACAATTTGCCTGGAGCACTGTGACTATGCGACTTCCGTTTGGCATATCGTGTGTATGCGCTGTAAACAAACACGGGCTGTCACTTATAAAAACACTGGGGGTCATTTCTAAAATTCGTGCACTGTAGAAATATTTGCACAGCAATAGGGTTTGACCTGGGGGTGCCTCAGAGGCCCCTGCAACCCCCCCAATGGCTCCCACTGCCTTCACTCCCCCCGCAGGGGCCCCCAACACCCTCTGACCCCCGAGCGCTGCTAAATGAAATTAACCTGCGGTGGCGTGTTGGGGGAGGAAGACCGGGGGATAGTGGGAGTGCCTGGGGGGATCGGATCTTGGCTGCCGGGGTCCACTAGGTTTTTTCCCGGTACACAGTGCAGGGTCAGACTGGGGGGTGCAGGGCCCACCGGGGCTCCTGCCTTGGGGTCCCCTGCATCCCCCAATGGCCCCTGCTGCCTTCACACCCCCCCGCAGGGTTCCCCAACACCCTCCGACCCCCTCCCCCGTGCGCTGCTAAATGAAACTTACCTGTGGCGCGTCGGGGGAGGGAGACCGGGGGATAGTGGGAGTGCCCTGGGGGGATCGGATCTGGGCCGCCGGGGCCCACTGGGGTTTTTCCCGGTACCCCGCACAGGGTCAGACTGGGGGGTGAAGGACCCACCGGGCTTCTGCCTTAGGGTCCCCTACACCCCCCCAATGGCCCCCACCACCTTCACCCCCTACCCCTGCAGGGGCCCCCAACACCCGAGTGCTCCTAAATTCAACTTACCTGCGGAGCATCAGGGGAGGGAGACTAGGGGATTGCGGGAGTGCCCTGGGGGGGATCTGATATGGGCCCACTGGGTTTTTTCCCGATGCCCCGGCGGCCCAGTCCGACGCTGCACAGTGAACATATTTGCCCTGCCCCTGTTTATATTTATAAAGCCGGACAAAACCGGTGCATTTAATGTGCAAACATAATTGCAAGATTTTTATGCATAGTGTGATTGTCCTTTTTAAATATGGCAAATTCGCAATTTATGTGCAAACTCTGTGTCCAAGTTACGCCACAGTTAGTGATTAGTAGTGATGAGTGAATTTTTTCGCCAGGCATGGATTCGCAGTGTATTTCCGCATTTTGCCATTCTGCAAAACTTTAGTGAAAATTTGCTGCGGAAAAATTTGATGTGCGTCAAGAAAAAGTTGCGGTTGTGTCAGATTGGGTGCAGTCGCGTCAAATTGGGCACGGGTGACAAAAATAAGACGCAGGCGACAAAAAAGATACAGGTGACGAAAAAGCCGTGTGACAAATGCGTTTCACCGGATTTTTCGCCATTTCGCGAATTTTCTTGTTGTTTATGGTGAAGTGAAACAGGACAGATTCGCTCATCACTAGTGATAAGCAAAATTTTTCCTAGCCATAGATTCCCAGCAAATTTCCATGTTTCGCCATTAGCGGATTTTCCACGCACATCAAATAAATAATGAGTGTGACAATTTGCTTGACGCACATCATTTTCAACATTTTTGCCAGGACAGATTTGCTCATCACTAGCCGCAAACTTTAGTGGCGGAAAAAAATATTCGCTTAAATGATCTCGCCAATTGCTTATTTATATTCGCAAAGGGAATGACCCCCACTGTTTTGCTTTTTAGAAGAAGAATTTCTACTCAAAAAAATCCAGCCTAAACATTGCTTGTAGCTAAGAAGATGATAAGATTGTATTTAGATTGTCGCTTATCCATTGAGCACGGGGAAACCGCCTCGGAGCCCACGCCGTTAACCCGAATACGCCCCTAATTGCTGTTTATTAGTGCATTGCGCACAGCCCGGGCATCAAGCGCTCGCCTTGAATAACACTGAGATTCCTCCTATTGTTTTTCAAATTAGTACCTTGTCATTGTTTCAGCAAGTGTTGCAACATTCAGGGGACGTCCATTGCTTGTAATTGTTCGCCTGGTATAAAATATATATATTTTATTTTTTTAAAGTCAAATTACAGTTCTTCTGCTCCCCAAATGCTCCTCATTTTCACCATGGAAATTACTCCGGAGTGTTAACTAACTTCAATTTACAGGGCCTGACAAACACATAGTACGAGAAATTGATGGTTTGAGATGAAAGTGTAAAACTTAATCGCCAACGTAAGTGCAATGGTTTGATTGGAAAACTGACGGATATTAAATATCAAAACAGAGATAATAAACAGTGGATTTTCTGCTGCCGAAAACGAGCTTTTTATAGGCTTTCCGTGACTCAGAGTTACCAGTTATATTCAAACCATGACCAGTATATTATCCTGCCGCGGTGCCTGGGGGGGTCTCTAGGAAGGAATATGCATTTTGTTATTTATAAAATGTTACGTGCAGCCGTTCTTTGAAGATTGAGGCTCAAGATGTAACTCTTTATCCAAAATAAAGGTAACAAACAGGTTTAGAATTGCAGTGTTATAGGCATTCTGTACATTGTACTTTGTTTTGACGTATTCTATCATGCCTTGTATTAATACTTTCCTTTCATTAAGGGTTTTAAAAATTCATTGTGCTAAAAGGTTATTGCATGTAGAAAACTGTTGCAGTAGGTTTAAGCTGTTATACAGATAGAATCTCAGCCATAAAGCAGGGCAGGACTGCTGCTTACAATGGGGGGATCAGATAGGATCTGTGCCACTGTGACAGAATGCTCTGTTATACAGATAGCTAGAATCTCAGCCATAAAGCAGGGCAGGACTGCTGCTTACAATGGGGGGATCAGATAGGATCTGTGCCACTGTGACAGAATGCTCTGTTATACAGATAGCTAGAATCTCAGCCATAAAGCAGGGCAGGACTGCTGCTTACAATGGGGGGATCAGATAGGATCTGTGCCACTGTGACAGAATGCTCTGTTATACAGATAGCTAGAATCTCAGCCATAAAGCAGGGCAGGACTGCTGCTTACAATGGGGGGATCAGATAGGATCTGTGCCACTGTGACAGAATGCTCTGTTATACAGATAGCTAGAATCTCAGCCATAAAGCAGGGCAGGACTGCTGCTTACAATGGGGGGATCAGATAGGATCTGTGCCACTGTGACAGAATGCTCTGTTATACAGATAGCTAGAATCTCAGCCATAAAGCAGGGCAGGACTGCTGCTTACAATGGGGGGGATCAGATAGGATCTGTGCCACTGTGACAGAATGCTCTGTTATACAGATAGCTAGAATCTCAGCCATAAAGCAGGGCAGGACTGCAGCTTACAATGGGGGGATCAGATAGGATCTGTGCCACTGTGACAGAATGCTCTGTTATACAGATAGCTAGAATCTCAGCCATAAAGCAGGGCAGACTGCTGCTTACGATGGGGGGATCAGATAGGGATCTGTGCCACTGTGACAGAATGCTCTGTTATACAGATAGCTAGAATCTCAGCCATAAAGCAGGGCAGAACTGCTGCTTACGATGGGGGATCAGATAGGATCTGTGCCACTGTGACAGAATGCTCTGTTATACAGATAGCTAGAATCTCAGCCATAAAGCAGGGCAGGACTGCTGCTTACAATGGGGGGATCAGATAGGATCTGTGCCACTGTGACAGAATGCTCTGTTATACAGATAGCTAGAATCTCAGCCATAAAGCAGGGCAGGACTGCTGCTTACAATGGGGGGGATCAGATAGGATCTGTGCCACTGTGACAGAATGCTCTGTTATACAGATAGCTAGAATCTCAGCCATAAAGCAGGGCAGGACTGCTGCTTACAATGGGGGGGATCAGATAGGATCTGTGCCACTGTGACAGAATGCTCTGTTATACAGATAGCTAGAATCTCAGCCATAAAGCAGGGCAGGACTGCTGCTTACAATGGGGGGATCAGATAGGATCTGTGCCACTGTGACAGAATGCTCTGTTATACAGATAGCTAGAATCTCAGCCATAAAGCAGGGCAGGACTGCTGCTTACAATGGGGGGATCAGATAGGATCTGTGCCACTGTGACAGAATGCTGTTATACAGATAGCTAGAATCTCAGCCATAAAGCAGGGCAGAACTGCTGCTTACAATGGGGGATCAGATAGGGTCTGTGCCACTGTGACAGAATGCTCTGTTATACAGATAGCTAGAATCTCAGCCATAAAGCAGGGCAGGACTGCTGCTTACAATGGGGGGATCAGATAGGATCTGTGCCACTGTGACAGAATGCTCTGTTATACAGATAGCTAGAATCTCAGCCATAAAGCAGGGCAGGACTGCTGCTTACAATGGGGGGGATCAGATAGGATCTGTGCCACTGTGACAGAATGCTCTGTTATACAGATAGCTAGAATCTCAGCCATAAAGCAGGGCAGGACTGCTGCTTACAATGGGGGGGATCAGATAGGATCTGTGCCACTGTGACAGAATGCTCTGTTATACAGATAGCTAGAATCTCAGCCATAAAGCAGGGCAGGACTGCTGCTTACAATGGGGGGGATCAGATAGGATCTGTGCCACTGTGACAGAATGCTCTGTTATACAGATAGCTAGAATCTCAGCCATAAAGCAGGGCAGGACTGCTGCTTACAATGGGGGGATCAGATAGGATCTGTGCACTGTGACAGAATGCTCTGTTATACAGATAGCTAGAATCTCAGCCATAAAGCAGGGCAGGACTGCTGCTTACAATGGGGGGGATCAGATAGGATCTGTGCCACTGTGACAGAATGCTCTGTTATACAGTAGCTAGAATCTCAGCCATAAAGCAGGGCAGGACTGCTGCTTACAATGGGGGGATCAGATAGGATCTGTGCCACTGTGACAGAAATGTCTGTTATACAGGATAGCTAGAATCTCAGCCATAAAGCAGGGCAGGACTGCTGCTTACAATTGGGGGGGATCAGATAGGATCTGTGCCACTTGTGACAGACATGTCCTGTTATACAGATAGCTAGAATTTCAGCCATAAAGCAGGGCAGGACTCAGCTTACAATGGGGGGGATTCAGATAGGATCTGTGCCACTGCTGACAGACATGCTCTGTTATACAGATAGCTAGAATCTCAGCCATAAAGCAGGCAGGACTGCAGCTTACAATGGGGGGATCAGATAGGATCTGTGCCATGGTGACAGAATGCTCTTTATACAGATAGCTAGAAAATTTCTCAGCCATAAGCAGGCAGGACTGCTGGCTTTACGATGGGGATCAGATAGGCGTCTTGTGCCACTGTGACAGGAACATACTCTGTTATACAGATAGCTAGAATCTCAGCCATAAAGCAGGCCAGGACTGCAGCTCTACAATGCGGGGGGATCAGATAGGATCTGCTGCCACTGTGACAGGAATGCTCGTTATACAGATAGCTAGAATCTCAGCCATAAAGCAGGGCAGGACTGCTGCTTACAATGGGGGGATCGGATAGGATCTGTGCCACTGTGACAGAATGCTCTGTTATACAGATAGCTAGAATCTCAGCCATAAAGCAGGGCAGGACTGCTGCTTACAATGGGGGGGATCAGATAGGATCTGTGCCACTGTGACAGAATGCTCTGTTATACAGATAGCTAGAATCTCAGCCATAAAGCAGGGCAGGACTGCTGCTTACAATGGGGGGATCAGATAGGATCTGTGCCACTGTGACAGAATGCTCTGTTATACAGATAGCTAGAATCTCAGCCATAAAGCAGGGCAGAACTGCTGCTTACGATGGGGGATCAGATAGGATCTGTGCCACTGTGACAGAATACTCTGTTATACAGATAGCTAGAATCTCAGCCATAAAGCAGGGCAGGACTGCTGCTTACAATGGGGGGGATCAGATAGGATCTGTGCCACTGTGACAGAATGCTCTGTTATACAGATAGCTAGAATCTCAGCCATAAAGCAGGGCAGGACTGCTGCTTACAATGGGGGGACCAGATAGGATCTGTGCCACTGTGACAGAATGCTCTGTTATACAGATAGCTAGAATCTCAGCCATAAAGCAGGGCAGGACTGCTGCTTACAATGGGGGGATCAGATAGGATCTGTGCCACTGTGACAGAATGCTCTGTTATACAGATAGCTAGAATCTCAGCCATAAAGCAGGGCAGGACTGCTGCTTACAATGGGGGGATCAGATAGGATCTGTGTCACTGTGACAGAATGCTCTGTTATACAGATAGCTAGAATCTCAGCCATAAAGCAGGGCAGGACTGCTGCTTACAATGGGGGGGATCAGATAGGATCTGTGCCACTGTGACAGAATGCTCTGTTATACAGATAGCTAGAATCTCAGCCATAAAGCAGGGCAGGACTGCTGCTTACAATGGGGGGGATCAGATAGGATCTGTGCCACTGTGACAGAATGCTCTGTTATACAGATAGCTAGAATCTCAGCCATAAAGCAGGGCAGGACTGCTGCTTACAATGGGGGGGATCAGATAGGATCTGTGCCACTGTGACAGAATGCTCTGTTATACAGATAGCTAGAATCTCAGCCATAAAGCAGGGCAGGACTGCTGCTTACAATGGGGGGATCAGATAGGATCTGTGTCACTGTGACAGAATGCTCTGTTATACAGATAGCTAGAATCTCAGCCATAAAGCAGGGCAGGACTGCTGCTTACAATGGGGGGATCAGATAGGATCTGTGCCACTGTGACAGAATGCTCTGTTATACAGATAGCTAGAATCTCAGCCATAAAGCAGGGCAGGACTGCTGCTTACAATGGGGGGATCAGATAGGATCTTTGCCACTGTGACAGAATGCTCTGTTATACAGATAGCTAGAATCTCAGCCATAAAGCAGGGCAGGACTGCTGCTTACAATGGGGGGGATCAGATAGGATCTGTGCCACTGTGACAGAATGCTCTGTTATACAGATAGCTAGAATCTCAGCCATAAAGCAGGGCAGGACTGCTGCTTACAATGGGGGGATCAGATAGGATCTGTGTCACTGTGACAGAATGCTCTGTTATACAGATAGCTAGAATCTCAGCCATAAAGCAGGGCAGGACTGCTGCTTACAATGGGGGGATCAGATAGGATCTGTGCCACTGTGACAGAATGCTCTGTTATACAGATAGCTAGAATCTCAGCCATAAAGCAGGGCAGGACTGCTGCTTACAATGGGGGGGATCAGATAGGATCTGTGCCACTGTGACAGAATGTTGTGTTATACAGATAGCTAGAATCTCAGCCATAAAGCAGAGCAGGACTGCTGCTTACAATGGGGGGATCAGATAGGATCTGTGCCACTGTGACAGAATGTTCTGTTATACAGATAGCTAGAATCTCAGCCATAAAGCAGGGCAGGACTGCTGCTTACAATGGGGGGGATCAGATAGGATCTGTGCCACTGTGACAGAATGCTCTGTTATACAGATAGCTAGAATCTCAGCCATAAAGCAGGGCAGGACTGCAGCTTACAATGGGGGGATCAGATAGGATCTGTGCCACTGTGACAGAATGCTCTGTTATACAGATAGCTAGAATCTCAGCCATAAAGCAGGGCAGGACTGCTGCTTACGATGGGGATCAGATAGGGTCTGTGCCACTGTGACAGAATACTCTGTTATACAGATAGCTAGAATCTCAGCCATAAAGCAGGGCAGGACTGCAGCTTACAATGGGGGGATCAGATAGGATCTGTGCCACTGTGACAGAATGCTCTGTTATACAGATAGCTAGAATCTCAGCCATAAAGCAGGGCAGAACTGCTGCTTACGATGGGGATCAGATAGGGTCTGTGCCACTGTGACAGAATACTCTGTTATACAGATAGCTAGAATCTCAGCCATAAAGCAGGGCAGGACTGCTGCTTACAATGGGGGGATCGGATAGGATCTGTGCCACTGTGACAGAATGCTCTGTTATACAGATAGCTAGAATCTCAGCCATAAAGCAGGGCAGGACTGCTGCTTACAATGGGGGGGATCAGATAGGATCTGTGCCACTGTGACAGAATGCTCTGTTATACAGATAGCTAGAATCTCAGCCATAAAGCAGGGCAGGACTGCTGCTTACAATGGGGGGATCAGATAGGATCTGTGCCACTGTGACAGAATGCTCTGTTATACAGATAGCTAGAATCTCAGCCATAAAGCAGGGCAGAACTGCTGCTTACGATGGGGATCAGATAGGATCTGTGCCACTGTGACAGAATACTCTGTTATACAGATAGCTAGAATCTCAGCCATAAAGCAGGGCAGGACTGCTGCTTACAATGGGGGGGATCAGATAGGATCTGTGCCACTGTGACAGAATGCTCTGTTATACAGATAGCTAGAATCTCAGCCATAAAGCAGGGCAGGACTGCTGCTTACAATGGGGGGATCAGATAGGATCTGTGCCACTGTGACAGAATGCTCTGTTATACAGATAGCTAGAATCTCAGCCATAAAGCAGGGCAGGACTGCTGCTTACAATGGGGGGATCAGATAGGATCTGTGCCACTGTGACAGAATGCTCTGTTATACAGATAGCTAGAATCTCAGCCATAAAGCAGGGCAGGACTGCTGCTTACAATGGGGGGATCAGATAGGATCTGTGTCACTGTGACAGAATGCTCTGTTATACAGATAGCTAGAATCTCAGCCATAAAGCAGGGCAGGACTGCTGCTTACAATGGGGGGGATCAGATAGGATCTGTGCCACTGTGACAGAATGCTCTGTTATACAGATAGCTAGAATCTCAGCCATAAAGCAGGGCAGGACTGCTGCTTACAATGGGGGGGATCAGATAGGATCTGTGCCACTGTGACAGAATGCTCTGTTATACAGATAGCTAGAATCTCAGCCATAAAGCAGGGCAGGACTGCTGCTTACAATGGGGGGGATCAGATAGGATCTGTGCCACTGTGACAGAATGCTCTGTTATACAGATAGCTAGAATCTCAGCCATAAAGCAGGGCAGGACTGCTGCTTACAATGGGGGGATCAGATAGGATCTGTGTCACTGTGACAGAATGCTCTGTTATACAGATAGCTAGAATCTCAGCCATAAAGCAGGGCAGGACTGCTGCTTACAATGGGGGGATCAGATAGGATCTGTGCCACTGTGACAGAATGCTCTGTTATACAGATAGCTAGAATCTCAGCCATAAAGCAGGGCAGGACTGCTGCTTACAATGGGGGGATCAGATAGGATCTTTGCCACTGTGACAGAATGCTCTGTTATACAGATAGCTAGAATCTCAGCCATAAAGCAGGGCAGGACTGCTGCTTACAATGGGGGGGATCAGATAGGATCTGTGCCACTGTGACAGAATGCTCTGTTATACAGATAGCTAGAATCTCAGCCATAAAGCAGGGCAGGACTGTGATTTCACCAAATCACAGCAAAATGTGTGAAATAAATCTTACCCTAAATATGCTTGAGTTTAATCAGCCTTTCTCTGCATGAAAAAATATATGGTATTTATATAATTTTATTTGAAAATTAAGAAGGGTTATTAATAAAATATCAAATCCAGTCATTTTTGGGGGGGCATATGTCTTCCCTCTTTTAAAAATCCCCCCTAACTCTGACAGCTGAAAAGTACATGATAAAATATTGGCATATATAAAGCATAATCAAATCAGGTATATGGAACATTTTTGTTATAGATTCTCCCTCAATAACTAGAAATAAAATGTAATAAAAATTCTTGAATTAATTCATTTTCAAATTTTTGTTTTGTTTTGTTTCCGCAGAAACCCGGGATGGACCTTGCCGACGCCTACGTGACATTTGTGCGCCACTCTCAGGATGTCCTGCGTGATAAGGTCAATGAGGAGATATATATAGAAAGGTTATTTGATGTAAGTAAATGCCTTCTCCTCCTTGGGAAGCAAGGTGGAGACTCGCCAAAATGTGACAAAATAAAAGACAGGGGGATAAGTCACATTTTGAGACAACTTATCTTTACGAGAGCTTTTCCTTTCCCCTCTGATTTGCTCTTTTTTCTGCTTTAAATCTGTACTTTGGTGTACCGTCTCTTGGTCTTTGTGTGACACTAATCGTAGTATAGTCCTTGGGGCTGATAGTAACGCCATTGGCTTGGATTTGCTAAAGGGTAGCTCCATAGGTGGCTTCAAGTGGCAACTTCTTTCAAAAAAACTCTTGGGGTTACTTCCCATATCAGCCAATGAGAATAGGCAAAAATAATGCACACAGGGGAGATTATTGCCTCAGAATGCCTGTTGGAGCAACATTAGATTGTTGGGTTGATGGCAGACGAGGCGTAGGGCAGATATTTTTGGCAAACGGAAAAACGCTTGCTGAAAATACCCCCCTACGCCTCCTACATGTGCCTTCACCGGAATGAATGACATACTATTGGGGGCACATGTAGCCGAAATACGCATAAAAACACAAGACTTTGCATTCTCTTGCGTTTTTATGCGTATTTCGGCTGCATGTTCCTGCGCCAGAGCGTATCTCATTCCTTCGGGTGCAGGCATATGTTGGAGGCGTAGGGCGGTATTTTCAGCAATCACTTTTCCGCTAGCCGTAAATATCCGCCCTACGTCTCATCTGCCATCAGCCTTATGGGAACTGATCTCTTCTCATATTGGCACTAGAAAAGGAGGCATTGCCCAGGGCCAGGGTATTACTCCAGTAAGGGGGTAATTGATATATAAATGTGATGTTTATACAGGAAACATCTAACAGTTAATACTGGCCCCCTTTACATTTATTTTTTTAATGACGAATTCCCTTTCTACCTTAACTAGGGATGCACCGAACCCAGTTTTTCACGTTCGGCTGAACCCCCGAATCCATTGTAAGGGATTCAGCCAAATACCGAACCAAATCCTGGATTGGGTGTATCCCTAGCCCTAACCTAAAACCAGCTCTGTTTGTTCCAGAGACTTTTTCTGAGAAAAGTTGCACAGACAAAACCAGGTGAAATGATATCAATGGTTATTTATAATATAGGTTTACTCATAATTAGGTTTTATGAAACGGTCTAATAATGGATTTATGTAGGTAAAGAGATATTATAAGTCTTTATTCCTATGCAACACCCTGAAGTGTGTTGTGAAACCAACCGCATCAGTCAAGATGTCAAAAAAAATAAATAGAACAGGGTCTTAGAATAAATTGGCTGAATCGGGTGATGAGGAGAAATCAATTAATAGAAGTTCAAACTAGTAAATAAAAACACTAACGTTTATTCAGGATTTCCTTGATAGGTTTTTATAATCTTAACCTTTCAAACAACTAAATGGCCAAAGCTCCACAAAGTATAAGGCTAGAAATAATGAACTGCATTCGGCTGGGGGGTTTCTCACGCTTGAAGGTACAGGAGTCCTTCTTTATACAGGTATAGGACCCATTATCCAGAATGCTCGGGACCAAGGGTATTCCGGATAAGGGGTCTTTCCGTAATTTGGATCTCAACACCTTAAGTCTACTAAAAAATCAATAAAACATTAATTAAACCCAATAGGATTGTTTTGCATCCAATAAGGATGATTTATATCTTAGTTGGGATCAATTCCAAGGTACCGTTTTATTTCTACATAGAAAAAGGAAATCAGTTTTACAATTCTGAATTATTTGATTATAATGGAGTCTATGGGAGACGGGCTTTCCGTAATTCGGAGCTTTCTGGATAATGGGTTTCCGGATAAGGGGTCCGATACCTGTACTGTATATGTGGCTTACATAGTTACATAGGGTTGAAAAAAGACCAGAGTCCATCAAGTTCAACCCTTCCAAGTAAACCCAGCACACACAACCCACACCTACCAATCTATACACTCACATACATAAACTATATATACACCCACTAGTACTAACTGTAGGTATTAGTATTTATGAAGGGAGCACTTAAGGTTAATATCCTGTACGTTGATTATCAGTCTATCACATAAAACCTCCGGGTCGTTGAAGCAAAACAAATGTCCGAAATACATTATTTCTAGCCTAATACTTTGCCTGGACGTAGTTCCCCTTTAACTGCCTCGGGTACATTTTCTTAGAATTGGAATAAAAACAATCGGCCGATATGTTAAGAGTGGAGTTTCCCAAATCACTGGAATTGCTCTTCACTTTTTGACATATTGGACTTTTTCCAAAGCCGACTTCTCTGTCGTTTATGTTCGTGTTCCCTCATTCTGTGAAGCCAATAGTGTATTGCTGTGTGCAACACTGTAGCGGATATGGCCAACGTCCGGCCGCAGACAATGTCGCTGTTATTACCTGGAGTCTTGTGTGTGGCATGCATCTCTGTAATAACTCTTCTTTTTCTCTGTCAGCCATCTAAATGTGTGCAACCCCCACCTCCGAGCCCTCTGCGCTCCCCATCATGCATTGCCCGGCTTATCCAACCATCATTTATGTCCATGGTGTGCTGAGAACTTTTGTTTTTCACTCAATCTTCTTCTACATTATCTTTTCGTTCTGTTATCCATGCATTTTCTCCTCCTTTTTTTGTTTTTGTAAAGGGAAACATCTATTTTTGATTTTTCTTTATGGTTTCTTACTTCTTCACTGATCTTCTTTTTAAATGAAAATGGAACTTATCTCTCATGTCAGATGTTTTATCACATTCTATCAAGCGGCATGAATTAGAGTCAAATAATCTTCCTGTGTACATCTACTAGCATGACCCGCTACCACTGAGAATGCATCATACATGCATAAAGCGCACTTTCAGTACCTCCATAAGGCTCTATGCATGCATGCTCATCCAAAGCCTCAACCAATAGAAGCCTGAGCCAAAAGTAACTCATCCATTAGGCATCGGACCTAGAGTCAACCCAAGGCAAAACGCAGTCATTCTGCCAATTGGTAAAACCGTTTTCATCGCTAAATTCCCAGCGGATTGTTCTTTTCGATGCCTATGTTGCCTTTTCTGACCCCTTTCCCCTCCCCTTCCTTCTTTTTATTTCAACATGGTCGTGTTTGTCCTGTATTTCATCATTGCACTTATCGCCCTGTTAAGATTCTTAACAGAATATCGTCTGATAGAAAATCAGACGTATTAACCCTAAAACCCACTAAATGATAAAGAAATCAGAACGAACAATTTTCCATGTTTTTTTTTTTTTTTGGTCTTTCATTTTACAAAAAAGTAATGGTTTGGAGAACAAATAAAAAAACTGGGCAGGGGGTGGGTAAATGAAGGGATTTATAAAGCCCTATTTAAAAATATGAGGCTACTAGCAGTGAGGCGTCCTGTTACCATAATAAGGCAAAAAGACACAGGACTTGTGATTGGATATAGGGCAGTTGTTCTCAACCTCCCTAATGCTGTGACCCTTTAATACAGTTCCTCATGTTGTGGTGACCCCCAACCATAAAATTATTCCTAAGACCATTGGAAATATGTGTTTTCCCATGGTCTTAGGCGACCCATGTGAAAGGGTCGTCCCCCAAAGGGGTCCCGACCCACAGGTTGAGGACTGCTGATATAGGGCACTACTCCATGGTTGTTCAGGCCTCTCCTTTTATTTTTAATGGGGCAAAATGCCTTATTACTGGGGTCAGTGACAACTATCGGTCTAAATCCCCAATTGACGATCCGAAGAACAAAAAAACAAAAATGTATAATAATGCAAATATTATAAATAAAACTATTAGATATTCTCTTCTAATGTCATTATCTTTTTCCCCTACTGTAATCAATATCCAGCACAGATTTAGCCATATTATCTGGATGTTAGCCACCTTTAAATGTATTGAATCCAGGATTCAGCCAAGATTGAGCCTTTTTCGCCAGGATTCGGATACAGCCGAATCCACGCTCCTGGCTGAACTGAATCGAATCCTAAAAAATCATGTGACTTTTTGTCACGTGAATACTAGTGATGAGCGAATCTGTCCCATTTCCCGTAAAATTCATGAAAATTTGCGAAACGCGTTTGTCGCTCAAATGTTTTGTTGCCCGCTTCTTTTTTTGTCCCAATTTGACGCCACCATCTCATCACTAGTGAATTAGTTAAAAAAAATGTTACCCTTTTTAACCCATTTAACCCTTCTGTAACCTAATTATCATGTGCTAATTAGGATTCAGATTTGGTTCGTTATGAAGGATTCGGGGGTTCAGCCAAATCCGAAAAAAGTGCCTCCCTAACTATAACATAATGTAAATTGTGGGGGGGAATAGTTTGATGCCAGCCTGACTCAAACAAAATGGCATTATCAATGAACACTGATTAATCAGTGTAAATTAATTTGTTTAAATTGATTTTTTTTTGTGCTATAATTTTTAATGAATAAAGGTCCCCATACACGGGCCGATTCTAGCTGCCGATATTGGTCCCTTAGAGCGATTCGACAGCTAATTGGCCCGTGTATGGGCACTACCGACGGGCCTGCCCAACCGATATCTGGCCTGAAATCGGGCAGATATCGATCGGGCAGGTTAAAAAATCTAGTCGGATCGGGGACCGTATTGGTTGATGTGGTCCCCGAACCGACTTTGCCTATACCCGTCGTTATAATTTGATTGTTTGGCCCCAGGGCCAAACGTTCGAATTAGCCTGGATTCTCCCGATATCGCCCACCCGTAGGTGGGCCAAGCGAGCGGATCTGAAGGTGTATCCCTTTAAAAAATACATTCAGTTTCTAGTACTACCTGTTCAGCCCATTAAATAACTATTATGTCTTCCAAACCATTTAAAAAAATTGTAAGTTTTCTATCTCTTCCCGGCCCAAGTTTACTCTATGTGACCCCCCCCAACCCCATTGTTTTTTATTTTTATTTTTGTGCGTGAATTGCTCACTGTCCCTTTTTGCATATCCTTTTATTTACCCCTCTTGTTTTCCAATTTTAGAAAAGGCTGGATGGTAATAGTTCTGTCATGTACCTGAGAATATTGGAGGTAATTTTTTTTTTCTCATCTAAAAAATGTTCATTTTTGCCATCTCCGTTTCTCAAGATCATTACTCATTTTAGCATCATTTTACTGTTTTATTTTGTGGTGGTGACAGCATTCCAACGCTACATGGCGTGTGATGGTTTCTATAATGGAAAGTTCTAATGCCAGCTTTCTCCTCAGAGTTTTCTCTATCTCAGTACACAGTGGAGCAATTTGAATTGATTGTTATTGTCATAGGAATGGAAAGGACGGTGCAGGTACTGTTAAACGTGAAAATCAGATCTCATAGCCGTATATACGCACTATGGCAGCGGTGTCCATTATTCTCTCTCTATGGGGCTGATTCATCAAAGTACGAGTTCAAATCCCCAAATGGGTAAAATTCGGATTGGATACGATCATTTTTTGATGATCGCAAATATCGCGAAAATGCTTATGAGAAAATCGTGTTAGTCACGATAATAGTGTATTGGCGATCCGAAAGTCACAACTTTTTCGTATCCGAACGATTGTAAACGGCGGGAAAACCTTTCTGAAGTTGTATTCGGAGCGATTGTACTTTGATAAAGCTGCCCCTACGAGTCACTGAGAATGGCCCATATTTTTACTAAATCACCGCATTTTGGGGGCTTTTTTTTAATTGGCCAATTTACCAATAAGCACTGCTGGGTGCTCTTATAGAGAAAAGTGGGCAACAACCCAACTCCTGCGTCTCCATATTAACTTGGAACATATACGTTTGGGGGACTTTATTCCTTGGTCTTGGTACTTTGAGCCAAAAACATTATGCCAACCCTTGGGCTCAGAAATTGCAATATTGTGTCTGTATTCCTTACATAGTGAGCTTCATGGAAATGTATATGAAATATGAAATGTGGTTTTGAATGGGTCACTTTTTAACAAATATTTCATATTTTACAGGTTATTTGTATATTTTAGTTTGAAAACACAGTTTTATATTGTAACTAGGGATGCACCAAACCCACTTTTTTTTGGGGTTCGGCCGAACCCCCAAACCCACCCTGACGGATTCTGCCAAATCCTGAACTGAATCCAAATCCTAATTAGCATATGCTAAATTAATTTTCCCCCTGACCATTAGCATATGCTAATTTATGCTAATTAGGATTTGGTGCGGCCAGGACCATGGATTCAGCCGAAACCGAATCCTTAAAAAAAAAAGCCTGGATTTGGCCCGAATCCGGGATTCGGTGCATCCCTAATTGTAACGTTTCTGAAATGTAGCGCTAATCATATTCATATGGAGATGGCTAGAGATGTAGCGAACTGTTCGCCGGCGAACTAATTCACGTGAACATCGGGTGTTCGCAAGTTCAGAAGTTCCTGAACTTTCCGCCTATGTTTGCAATTTGGGTTCGCCGCGTTTTTTTTCCCGCTGCGTTTTTTTCTCGGCCTAAAAATGCCGCACAAGCCACACATGGCGTTTTTCAGCCTAGTACTGGTGTAAGCAAATCCCATTTCCATGGTGCTAATAGTGCGAAATAGCAAGAAACGCTGCGTATTTCCGCTAGATCTGCCAGCTGCCTTTGCAGTTTTATGCAACGCTGTGTCAACAAAGTATTTTTCAGAGAAATTTTTGCCCTTGATCCCCCTCCTGCATGTCACTGTCCAGGCCGTGGCACCCTTTAAACAACTTTAAAATCAGTTTTCTGGCCAGAAATGGCTTTTCTAGGTTTTAAAGTTCGCCTTCCCATTGAAGTCTATGGGGTTCACAAAGATCGCGAATATTCGCACTTTTTGGCGTAAGTTCGCGAACGCGTTCGCAAACTTTTTTTTTGAGGTTCACTACATCTCTAGAGATGGCATATACATACAGATTGATGGGTTGGTGGGTTGGGAACCGGTGACAAGATCCAGTTATATCACGTGATACATATAAACTGAGTCAGGCGCGTTGCAAATCAACTTGAGTATTTTAGAACTCTTCAGTTGGGGTTCAGTGTGCCGGAGGTCTTTTGAGAAACAAGCAACGCCCCTGAATGAAATGATGGACAAGAGGACAGGACCTATAACAAGTAGCTTATATAAGTCATATTTGCCTTCATAGATTCCGTATAAATATGCACTAGTGATGGGCGAATATGTCCCGTTTCGCCAAAGAAAATTGTTCATCTTTTAAAAGATGCGCAAAATGGCGGAAAATTCGTACGTACAAGAATTTTTTTGATACGCGGCATTTTTTTTTCCGCACTTGCAAATTGTTTTGGATGCGGATGACAATTTTTTGACACGCGGCACATTTTTCTGTGGCGAATTTTGATGCGCGTTTCATGGAAATTCGCCGTGAAGTCAGACATGACTTCGCGAAATGAAGGAAAATTTGTGAAATGGCAAAACTGTTCTGCGGCAAAAAAAATTGCCGCGAATGTCACATTTTTTACGCACGCGTCAAAAAAGTGATGCGTACAACAATTTTTTGATGCGAGTCATTTTTCTTTACGTGCTTGACAATTTTTTTGGATGTGGCAAATTTTGACGCCCGTTTCGTGGAAATTTGTCGCTAATTCATGCCTGGCTTATTGGTTTTTTTTACGCACTCGTCAATTTTTTTGAATGCAGATGACAATTTTTTGACGTGCGCCACATTTTTCTGTGATGAATTTTCATGCCGTTTTGCGGAAATTCGCTGGGAACTCAGACATGACTTGAAACGACTGAAAATTTGTGAAATAGAACATACTGTATTTGGTTGCACAAAATGTTCATTTTAAATAACTGAGCTTTAAAAGTGTCAACCCTAAGGAACAAAGTGGCATGATGCTGAATATTAGGGGGGGCATTTATTAACATTCAATTTTTTTTTTTTAATGATTTATATTTATTTTGTACAAAAATGCAATTTTTTTCACAGAAAAAAATCAAATTTTCACCATTTATTTTGTGACAAAATTGCAACAAATCAGGAAGAAAAAATATACCATCTAAAAGCTGTTGAGATCATGTAGGAGTCAATGGCAGGTGTTATTTTTACTTTGCTTCGTGGTTCTAAAGGGGTTTTAGTTTTTTGATGCTTTCATTTGTGCGTCAGTAGTGATGGGCGAAAAGTTTCGGCAGGCATGGATCCGCGGAAAAATTCGCCGCACGTCCAAAAATTGTCGCCGGCGTCAAAAAAGAATAGTCGCGGGCGACAAAATAATAGCCGCGGGCGACGAAACAAGAGCCGCGCGACGAAACAAGAGCCGCGCGACGAAACAAGAGCCGCGGGCGTCGAAACAAGAGCCGCGGGCGACGAAACAATAGCCGTGCGACAAAATAATAGCTGCGGGTGACGAAATAATAGCTGCGCGACAAAACAATAGCCGCGGGCGACGAAACAAGAGCCACGCGCGACGAAATAATAGCCGCGCGACGAAACAAGAGCCGCGCGCGACGAAATAATAGCCGCGCGACGAAACAATAGCCGCGGGAGACGAAACAATAGCCGCGCGACAAAATAATAGCCGTGGGCGACAATTTTTTTTGTCGCACAACATTTTCACCGTTTCGCGAATTTTTCGCCGTTTCGCGGATCTTTTCAAAAATTCGCGAATTTTTCGGCGAAGCGAAACGGAACAGATTCGCTCATCACTATGCGTCAGTTCAAAGACGTCAAGTTTTTGGGGGTTTTTTCTGCGTCATTTTTCATTCGTGCTTTTGGTAAATGACTAGACATTGGTGGTTTTTGTGGAAATGAGTTTGTGGAAACTATAAAGCCACAAAAATCTGAATGTTATTAAATCTGCCCCTAATTCTTTGAAACGTGGGGGTAGATTTACTAAAAATCGGGTTTCTCATTTTTTATTTTTTTTTTTCAATTCGAATAAACTAATTTTCACAAATGTCTTACATTTATTAAAAACCCCTAAGGTTAGAAGCAAAAGAAAGATCCTCCAGGGAAGAGAAGGGACCTCTGCCATTGACTTCTACGTGATCTCGGCAAGTTTTAGCTGGCGAATTGTTGGATTCTGATTAGTAGTGATGAGCGAATCTGTCCCGTTTCACTTCGATTAAAAATTCACGAAACAACAGGAAAATTTTTGAAATAGCAAAAAATCCATGAAACGTGTTTGTCACGTGACTTTTTTGTTGTTGCGCATTGGGGTTTTTTAATGCGACCGTGCCCATTTTGACGCAACCACAACTTTTTCTTCATTTTTCCACGGTGAATCACTGATTTTAGTAAATCTCAGAAAATTTGAGACTTTTTTCTGCAACTTTTAGAGCTAAAAATCCATATCAGAAAAAAAAACTGATGGTTAGTAAATGACCCCCTAAAATTAAGTTAACATTATGGGCATAGGGGACTATAGGGCTGTTTTTCCTCAATTTGAATTTTTTTTTTTTGCACTAAAACCCATAAATTCGAATTAGCGCTTACAAAATTCAAAGCACAAAATATTAGAAAAACTCTAACGTAAAACTAAAAGCTTACGGGTTTATAAAACGTAAGAAATTTTTCAATTCAATATCGGTTCCTTAGACCGATTCAGCAACTTATCGGCCCGTGTATGGGCACTAAAACCCATAAATTCGAATTAGGGCTTACAAAATTCAAAGCACAAAATATTAGAAAAACTCTAACGTAAAACTAAAAGCTTACGGATTTATAAAACATAAGAAATTTTTCAATTCGATATCGGTTCCTTAGACCGATTCGGCAACTTATCGGCCCGTGTATGGGCACTAAAACCCATAAATTCGAATTAGCGCTTACAAAATTCAAAGCACAAAATATTAGAAAAACTTTGATGTAAAATCAAAAGCTTACGGGTTTATAAAACATTAAAAAATTTCAATTTGAGTTTTTTAAATAGTTTTTTTTTACATTTTTACATTACATTTAAGATTTTTTAATAAAAAAAAACAAAAAACGTTAATGTTCCGATGTTAATGGTCCTTCACTTCAAGCAACACCGTCCCGCGTGGATTGCACCAGTAAATAAGGAGCTGGTATAACACTAGTTAATAATCACTACTCGGAAGTCAACAAAACTAATATGATATTTTTGCCTGCCTTGATATCTTGGAGACAAGTCCTAAGGAGAAGATAAAGATTAAAACAGATGTGCTTAGTGCCAGCTGATCTGCTTAAGCCTAGCAGTCCCCAACAGCATTGATTAAAAAGCCATCCCCAACTTTGATGAAAACAACCACATCCGTAATACTGTGCTTGATCGCTTTCCTATAGAGCCCTTGTCAGAGCAAATCAGACACAGAAAACATTTGACTGTAGATGATACGTGGATTATATGGGTCAATTATATACTTAATCTGTCTTGGGGAGATTAAGCTGCCATAGATTGACTCTGAGTATTTGGCTTGTCCTTGGCAGTTATCAGATCAGCACGGGTTGCCCTTACTGGAAAGTCTAATAAGAACTTAATCAAGTAGTGATAGGGGCCGATTGGTAATGAAGAACCACATGCCAGCTGTGCTACTTCTTTCTCCAAGAGTAATCGGATACCATTTGGCTGTCCCTTGCCCCCCTGAGTAACTCTATTGTTGCATAAACAGATTGGGTTTGAATTGTTCTTACAGACAGAGCATCTATGATTTACTCCTGGCCACATTTATTTAAATAAAAGTTCTATAAGTGAGTGTAGGACACAGCAACAAGATGGCTACTGGTCAGAAGGCTACACCATTTTATTAACCACTTGTGTTTCTAAAAAAAACTTTATTATACGTTATATTAGTAACAATGTGCTTTATATTGCTGAAACAGCTCATAATAGGGGAAATGGTACAGATATGAGACCTGTTATCCAGAATGGTCAGGAACTGGGGGTTTCCAGATCTCCATACCTTATGGATAAACATTAAACCCAATAGGATTTTTTCACCTTCACTTAAGGTACCCATACACGCTAAGATTCGCTTGCTTGGTGAGGTCGCCAAGTGAGCGGATCTTCTCCCAATTTCCCCACCTACGGGTGGGCAATATCAGGCTAATTCGGTCATTTGGCCCTGGGGCCAAATCATCAAATTAGAACAACGGGTATAGGCGTCCATCAGTTTGGGGACTGCATCAACAAGCTGATGTAGTCCCGGATCAGACTAATTTTTAAACCTGCAATTAGGGCCCTGCTAGTTAAGGTGGCCGTACACACTAAGTTCCACTTGCTTGGCAAGGTCACCAAGCGAGTGGATCTTCTCCTGATATCCCCACCTACGGGTGGGCGATATCGAGCTAATTCGGTCGTTTTGCCCTGGGGACAAACTATCAAATTAGAACGATGGGTATAAGCATCCATCAATGAGCTGATGCGGTCCCTGATGCAACTACTTTTTAAACCTGCCTGATCGAGATCTGGCCAATTTCAGGCCAGATGATGGTCGGGTAGGCCTGTCATTAATGCCCATACATGGGCCAATACGCTGCCAAATCGGTCTAAGGGACCAATATCAGCAGCTAGAATCGGCCTGTGTATGGCCACCTTAAGAATTCATTATATCTTAGAATCAAGTACAAGGTAAAATTTTATTATTATTTTAAAAAATTTGAACTGTTTGGTTAGGCTATTTAGAGCAATAGCAATGCAGTTTGAGTAGCCAGGTTACTTGGTATGGGTGGCCACACAGATTAATAAATATATATATATATATACTGTATAGCTCCATAAGAAATTGCATCATAGTGGTTAGCACTTTTTCACCCACACAATTAATTGGCCCCTGGTTAAAGTCATAGGGTAAAACTCTTGATGTGAAGCATAACAAAAGTAGTGTTAAGGTGATACCTTTATTGGCTAATGGGTTACGCAGAGCCTTTCATGAGTGCATAGTAGGGACCTTAGTAATAGTGTAAAGGTGGCCATACAAGCTAAGACCTCGCCAAGCAAGCGGATCTTCTCCCGATAACCCCACCTACGGGTGGGCAATATCGGGCTAATTCGGTCGTTTGGGCCTGGGGCCAAATGATTGACGACGGGTATAGGCACAGTCGGTTCAGGAACCGCATCAACAAGCCGATGCGGTCCCCGATCCAACTAAATTTTTAAACCTGCCTGATCGATATCTGCCCGATTTCAGGCTAGATAATGGTCTGGCAGGCCCGTCGTTAGTGCCCATACAGGGGCCGATAAGCTGCCGAGTTGGTCTAAGGGACCAATATCAACAACTAGAATCGGCCCGTGTATGGCCACCTTAAGAAGTGAACTACAGTAACTATACCTCATTTATTTTACTAATGTCGGGTTAGGTTTGAAGGTTGTAGAGTGGTTTTAATTGCTGCCTTTAGGCTGCTGTGTGGTTCCTCACTTGTATATGTGTGTCTTATAGGATAGAAACAAATGATTTCAAGCTTGACTGGGCAGGGACTGACGGGAACATACTCTATAACATACTGCGTAATATGTCGGCATTATACAACAGATAATAGCAATGAAAAATGCTCTTTAAAAAGTGTTTTGAGGTCCATAACCCTACACATGACCAGCAGTTATCACAACAATACACATGGATGTGTATTTGTATTTATAAAGTGCTACTTGAAGCGCACCTCATTAAATATGTCCATTTTATCCCTCATGTTGTGCCTTTTTTTCATTTATCCGGTCAAACCCAGAGAGCTTTGTTTAATACGTTTCCCCGGTTGTAGATCATCCGGAGGATTGTGACTCTTCATAAGAGTTTTAGAGAACAAGCTTTAGCAGCAGTGATAGATATTTGCCGAAGACAGTTAATTTGTTTTGTATCCTTTGCTGAGAAGATTGTTCCCCTAATCATTCCGAGAAGCCAAACTGATTGCTCTGAAAATGTTAAGGTCACCTCAGTGTTGCCCGACTGATGGGGATGAAATTCGTGTTCCAATTACTTCTACTCTATAATATACCTTTGCGGGGCTTTACAGAAGCCGGGAATGGAGCAAAATGGTGTGGGGGGGGTATATGCAGTGACCCCCTTTAGGAGGTGAGGGGGGAAGGGAAAAACTTCTTGTTTTGAAGAACAAGATAATTGTTTTCATTGCAGATCGGCTTGTCCTTATGCGTCTTAAGGGGAAAAGTACCGCTCTATTCCTTTATGATCCTATTATCCTTCAAGCAGCGCGTTAAACTGTGTAATTTCCTATTAATATGAGAGACAGATTGCCCACAGCACTGTGTATCCTAGTTCCTAATCTGTATGGGTTTACTGGTCTTGGCCCTCCTCCCCGCCCTTGTTTTTTTTCTGTTGTCAGGAAAGACATTTGTGGATGTTGTTAATCTGTAAGTGGATTATAAGGCAGAAGTTTTCAAGAGCTCTTCCTTGTTGTTGCAATCTCTGCAAGCCCGAGACGCGTACCAAGCATCTTTCATTCAGTAGTGTAGTGTAACTAGACAATAGGAACAAAAGAATTGTACAAGCTAGCATCTTCAGATACCGCACTCATCCAAATGGACACTGTTTGTGACTAGGTGGCACTTAGTAATGCTCGTCCATGGTCATTTAATAGTTATTTTAGTTTCTTTTTATTTATATGGTAACCAACATATTCTATAGCAGGGGTGGCCAGACTTTTTTCGTCCACGCTTGACCGGAAAATGCGGAAGTGCGACGTGAATGCTTCATCGCGGTCCACCAGAAATCCACTGGGGATCGACTGGTGCACCGTGATCGACTTATTGGCTACCCCTGTTCTATAGCTTTTTACAAAAATGATACATTATTTATTTCAGTGCCTGACCCAGTGGAGGTCCCTTTTACACACACACTAGGGTCCGTTCTATTATGAAATGTTTAACCTTCCTGTATGTTTTTGGAGTGTGGGTGGACACTAGTGATGAGCAAATCTGTCCCGTTTTGCTTTGCCAAAAAATGTGCGAATCCTTTAAAAGATTAGCTAAACGGCAAAAATGTTGCACAGCAAAAAAATTTGTCGTCCGCGACTATTCTTTTGACGTGCAATAGTCCTTTTGATGCCCGTGACTATTCTTGCGACAATTTTTGGGTGCACTACTATTTTTTTGATGCCCAAAAATTGTCGCAACAATAGTCATGGGCATCAAAAGAATAGTAGTGCGTCCAAAAATTGTCGCAAGAATAGTCACAGGCGTCAAAATTTGTTGTCCGTGACTATTCTTTTGACGTGCAACTGTTCTTTTGATGCCCGTGACTATTCTTGTGACAATTTTTGGACACGCAACTATTCTTTTGACGCCCGCAACTATTCTTTTGATGCCTGTGACTATTCTTGCGACAATTTTTGGACGCACTACTATTCTTTTGATGCCCATGACTATTCTTGCGACAATTTTTGGGCGCACTACTATTCTTTTGATGCCCATGACTATTCTTGCGACAATTTTTGGACGCACTACTATTTTTTTGATGCCCAAAAATTGTCGCAAGAATAGTCATGGGCATCAAAAGAATAGTAGTGCGTCCAAAAATTGTCGCAAGAATAGTCACAGGCGTCAAAATTTGTCATCCGCGACTATTCTTTTGACGTGCAACTGTTCTTTTGATGCCCGTGACTATTCTTGTGACAATTTTTGGACACGCAACTATTCTTTTGACGCCCGCAACTATTCTTTTGACGCCTGTGACTATTCTTGCGACAATTTTTGGACGCACTACTATTCTTTTTATGCCCATGACTATTCTTGCGACAATTTTTGGGCGCACTACTATTCTTTTGATGCCCATGACTATTCTTGCGACAATTTTTGGGTGCACTACTATTTTTTTGATGCCCAAAAATTGTCGCAACAATAGTCATGGGCATCAAAAGAATAGTAGTGCGTCCAAAAATTGTCGCAAGAATAGTCACAGGCGTCAAAATTTGTTGTCCGCGACTATTCTTTTGACGTGCAACTGTTCTTTTGATGCCCGTGACTATTCTTGTGACAATTTTTGGACACGCAACTATTCTTTTGACGCCCGCAACTATTCTTTTGACGCCTGTGACTATTCTTGCGACAATTTTTGGACGCACTACTATTCTTTTGATGCCCATGACTATTCTTGCAACAATTTTTGGATGTGCAGTGAATTTTTCCACACCAATTTTTTTCATCCGTATCACAAAATAATCCTCCAGTGGCGAAACAGGGAAATTCGCCACAAATCCATGCCTGCCAAAACATTTCGCCCATCACTAGTGGACACCAATGCAAATAGTTTGTAGGTGGAGTCAAAGTCAGCCAATCAGGCTGAACACTACTGACAACCCCAGCTCTATAAAAAAAATATGTTTTCTACCTTTGCATTTTGATCCGGATTGCACCAAATCCAGAATTCGGTTAGGGATTCACCCAAGATTCTGCCTTTTTCAGCAGTATTCGGATTTGGCCGAATCCATGCCTCGGGCTGAACCGAATCCAAATCCCAAAAATGACGTGACTTTTTGTCACGTAAACACGGAAGTTGACAATTTTCCCATTTTTCCCAGATTTAAAGCCTATGCTAATTAGGATTTGCATTCGGTTGGGTATTTGGCCGAATCCTTCCCGAAGGGTTCGGGGGTTCGGCTGAATCCAAAAAAGTGGATTCGGTGCATCCCTAATTTGAATTCTCTTTTCCTAGTCAAAAATCTGCTAATTTACCAAAATGTGAGTGTAGATTTTTTTCAGTTGAAATCTGCTTTTCTTATTTCTCCCATCTTATTACTGTTTACACACAAGTGTCTATAAAGAATCAGAATCAAGGTGCATTCATTTTGGTAATATATAACAAAAAGCCACTTTACAACTAATTTTACACTGTGAGCTCTAACGAGCAGGGCCCTATTTGCCTCTTGCCTTGGTCAATATTTGTACATAGTCTTTGTATTTGACATGCATGCCTTCTATTGTGAAGCACTAAGTGGCACGTTGTTGCTATATAGACACTTGCTAGTAATACTTTCATCATTTTCCTGAAGTTTTTGAAATTCACAAAAATCATTCTCTGACAAAATACCCTACAAATTCATGATTGGCTAGCTCATGAGGTCATGTGTTTTAAAACTGGAGAAAAACGAATGATAATGTTTTGAAACTAAATAATAATAATTAGTGATGAGAGAATCTCTCCCATGTCACCCAAAAATTTGCGAATCGTTCCAAAAATTGGCAAAAAAATTGTGAAACGGCAAAATTGTTACGCATCGGGAAAAAATTTTTTGCATGACAATTTTTTTGCTGCGCAACATTTTTTTGACGTGGGCAACAATTTTGTTTTGTCAACCATTTTGCTAAAGAAATGCGGAAATTCGCTGTGAATTCATGCCTGGGTAATTATTACACCCATCACTAATAATAAGTAGATACTATAATAATTAGTGTTCGTAAAATGTTCATATTTTTCGGTAACTATTTTGGATCTTTAGCTCTCCCTTGAGTTTTTTTTTTCTCACCAAACTATTGTTTCAGGTATCAGAACAATTATGTAAAAATGGGGCACATTTACTTATTCACGAACGCTCCAAGCGTTCGTTTGATTGGTCCAATCGTATTTTCCGCAACTTTTACGATTTTTTCGCAAGCATTTTGGTGTTATTTGCGATCTTCAGAAATTTTCGTTTTCAATCCGAATTTTTTCTAATTCGGGATTTCGAACTTGTGTTTTGATAAATCTTCCCCTTAATTTCATAATCTAATAGACGTCCGTGAGAAAGTCACATTGGCTCCTATAAAAAAGGGAGTTGTTGTTTCCAATTTCTGGAAGAACTTACGATGCTTTAGAAATTGTGAATTGAATAATTATCCATAAAAAGAAAACTTAAACCCTGAATTTTACAGTTTTCATTTTATTTGTTCTTTGTTACAAGTTCAAAACTCTATGAGGCATTCTGGGTAACTATTCAGCACAGGTCAGGTTATAACATATATATAATATATCAGTCCCTGATACATAACAATATCTAAGCATAATGAGACTTGCACGGATTTCACAGAAAGATCAAGAGAGATTTGTATATAAACAAAAAAGATCAAGTGGGAATGGAAAAAATCCTTAGCAACAAAGGGAGATAAACTGTAGCGCATTTAGGTTCAGCTGAAATAATATGAATAAAAAATGTGATCAAATAAAACCCTGAAATACAGGTATGGGATCCCTTATCCGGAAACCCGTTATCCAGAAAGCTCCGAATTATGGAAAGCCCGTCTCCCATAGACTCCATTTTAATCAAATAATGCAGAATTTTTAAACTGATTTCCTTTTTCTCTGTAATAATAAAACAGTACCTGTACTTGATCCCAACTAAGATATAATTACCCCTTATTGGGGCAGAACAGCCTTATTGGGTTTATTTAATGGTTAAATGATTCCCTTTTCTCTGTAATAATAAAACAGTACCTGTACTTGATCCCAACTAAGATATAATTACCCCTTATTGGGGCAGAACAGCCTTATTGGGTTTATTTAATGGTTAAATGATTCCCTTTTCTCTGTAATAATAAAACAGTACCTGTACTTGATCCCAACTAAGATATAATTACCCCTTATTGGGGCAGAACAGCCCTATTGGGTTTATTTAATGGTTAAATGATCCCCTTTTCTCTGTAATAATAAAACAGTACCTGTACTTGATCCCAACTAAGATATAATTACCCCTTATTGGGGCAGAACAGCCCTATTGGGTTTATTTCATGGTTAAATGATTCCCTTTTCTCTGTAATAATAAAACAGTACCTGTACTTGATCCCAACTAAGATATAATTACCCCTTATTGGGGCAGAACAGCCCTATTGGGTTTATTTAATGGTTAAATGATTCCCTTTTCTCTGTAATAATAAAACAGTACCTGTACTTGATCCCAACTAAGATATAATTACCCCTTATTGGGGCAGAACAGCCCTATTGGGTTTATTCAATATTTAAATGATGTTTAGCAGACTTAAGCTATGGAGATCTAAATTATGGAAAGATCCTTTATCCGTAAAATCCCACGTCCCGAGCATTCTGGATAACAGGTCCCTATTATGCCCAAAGGGCTTCACTGATTTGTAAGGAATAAATGGTCTTTCAACTTAGAGACTGTAGTCTAAACCTTTGCATTATATATTCTGTGGAAGCCATCTTGATCCTGAGAAGCTCGGCAACTTTTGACAATATAATGTATCACCACGTGATACAAGTGGCAAAACCAGTTGAGAAGGGAAGACCTAAGGGCACATTCATTAAAGTACGAATACGAATCACGAAATCCGATACTGTTCGTTTGAATATGAAGATCGTATTACGATCATTTATGATTGGCGATCCGAAAGTCACAAAATTTTTGTATCCAAACAATCGGAAATGGCAGGAAAACCTTTCTGACTTTGAACCTTCAGAGCATGATTTTGGAAGCCTCCCATAGGGCTCAATGGCACTCTGCAGCTCCAACCCGGCCCAAGGAAAGTCTCCCATAGGGCTCAATGGCACTCTGCAGCTCCAACCGGGCCCAAGGAAAGTCTCCCATAGGGCTCAATGGCACTCTGCAGCTCCAACCCGGCCCAAGGAAAGTCTCCCATAGGGCTCAATGGCACTCTGCAGCTCCAACCCGGCCCAAGGAAAGTCTCCCATAGGGCTCAATGGCACTCTGCAGCTCCAACCCGGCCCAAGGAAAGCCTCCCATAGGGCTCAATGGCACTCTGCAGCTCCAACCGGGCCCAAGGAAAGTCTCCCATAGGGCTCAATGGCACTCTGCAGCTCCAACCCGGCCCAAGGAAAGTCTCCCATAGGGCTCAATGGCACTCTGCAGCTCCAACCCGGCCCAAGGAAAGCCTCCCATAGGGCTCAATGGCACTCTGCAGCTCCAACCCGGCCCAAGGAAAGTCTCCCATAAGGCTCAATGGCACTCTGCAGCTCCAACCCGGCCCAAGGAAAGTCTCCCATAGGGCTCAATGGCACTCTGCAGTTCCAACCCGGCCCAAGGAAAGTCTCCCATAGGGCTCAATGGCACTCTGCAGCTCCAACCTGGCCCAAGGAAAGTCTCCCATAGGGCTCAATGGCACTCTGCAGCTCCAACCCGGCCCAAGGAAAGTCTCCCATAGGGCTCAATGGCACTCTGCAGTTCCAACCCGGCCCAAGGAAAGTCTCCCATAGGGCTCAATGGCACTCTGCAGCTCCAACCTGGCCCAAGGAAAGTCTCCCATAGGGCTCAATGGCACTCTGCAGCTCCAACCGGGCCCAAGGAAAGTCTCCCATAGGGCTCAATGGCACTCTGCAGCTCCAACCCGGCCCAAGGAAAGTCTCCCATAGGGCTCAATGGCACTCTGCAGCTCCAACCCGGCCCAAGGAAAGCCTCCCATAGGGCTCAATGGCACTCTGCAGCTCCAACCCGGCCCAAGGAAAGTCTCCCATAAGGCTCAATGGCACTCTGCAGCTCCAACCCGGCCCAAGGAAAGTCTCCCATAGGGCTCAATGGCACTCTGCAGTTCCAACCCGGCCCAAGGAAAGTCTCCCATAGGGCTCAATGGCACTCTGCAGCTCCAACCCAAGGAAAGTCTCCCATAGGGCTCAATGGCACTCTGCAGCTCCAACCCGGCCCAAGGAAAGTCTCCCATAGGGCTCAATGGCACTCTGCAGCTCCAACCCGGCCCAAGGAAAGTCTCCCATAGGGCTCAATGGCACTCTGCAGCTCCAACCCGGCCCAAGGAAAGTCTCCCATAGGGCTCAATGGCACTCTGCAGCTCCAACCCGGCCCAAGGAAAGTCTCCCATAGGGCTCAATGGCACTCTGCAGCTCCAACCCGGCCCAAGGAAAGTCTCCCATAGGGCTCAATGGCACTCTGCAGCTCCAACCCGGCCCAAGGAAAGTCACCATACCGAAGCTTGAATGGATCCGAATCTTTCCTACTCGTTGGGACAAATACGATTTTGTCGTAAAAAGTTGCTCAAATTAACGAAAATATCGCAGAAAATACGCAAAAGTTGTAGACTTTAGAAGAAAATACAAATTTTTTGTATTCAGACCTGTCGTACTTTAATGAATGTGCCCCCTAGTGTGCGGGGAAATTCTCTTTGATTTGCTCTGAAAGGTTAAATGTAGACACAGTCCAATATTGTAGTCTGCTTTTGCCAATATTATTTGGATCAAAGAAGCCACTTATCGAAGGCAAATCTATTTTTCTCGCTTTAATTAAAAGAGGACAGCCCAGTTCGGCAATACATGTTTTTAAATATATTGACATAATTAGCAGTTTTAGTGAAAAAAAGATGTGTTGCCTTGCACTGTTTGTGGAGAAAAAAAAAAAAAATAAACATATTGGCCAAATCCAAGTTAGAACGTCATCTGCTTCTCCCAAGGCTGCAGCCCATAACATGTTATTTCTTACATAAAAGGAGGGATATGGTGGCATTTGCTTGATTAACTTCCCTGACAAAAAGTGACAGCTGCTCTCGATGTATGCAGATAAGCCGCACAGTGCAGTTCCGCCTTTGTACATCTGTCGGCAGAAAGGGAAGAATAGAAAGTGCAAAGAGACAAATTGGTCCCAAAAGGCAGTCTATTCAACTTCGGAGGTTTGCTCTATTCAAGCGCACACTGAGAATCTCAAGTACTCGCCGGCTTATTCAGTCGCATTCAGCCTTTAGAATCAACCCACAAGTGTTTAATTTCTTTCTTTTTTTTTTTCACGGCGGATAATGGAGATGTTTTTTTGAAGCATTAATTGTAAGTCTAGCTGATCATCGCTCACAATATTAACTCATTGCTAATTTACTGTTTAACTCGTTTGGTGCTTACATGTTGGCAAAGCAACAGGTTCCTCGGCGAATAATGAAGCGTCCTCCAGTTTCACGTTGGTGTTTAGTAGTGGGGCGTCGGGGAATGAAGGGAAATGCAGTTCCGCCAATAAAGTGGGAATAGGTGCTTTCAGATGTTATGTGCTTGAAAAATACATATACAGGTATAGGACCCTTTATCCAGAATGCTCGGGACCAAGGGTATTCCGGATAACGGGTTCCTTCCGTTATTTGGATCTCAATACCTTAGGGGCACATTTACAAAAGCACGAACGCTCCGAGCGTATTTTTGCCGTTTTTTTCGGGCGTCCGCACGACTTTTTCGTATGGCGCACAACTTTTTCGTACGGCACACGACTTTTTTGTACAGCGCACAACTTTTTTCGGACGTTTGTACGAAAAAAATCGGAAAGGTTTTACCGCTGTTTACAATTGTTCGGTACGAAAATTTCGTGATTTTCGGATCGCCAATACGATATTATCGTGACTAATACGATTTTTTCGTAAGCATTTTCGTGATATTTGCGATCTTCCGAAATTTTCGTTTCCAATACGATTTTTTCCCATTCGTGATTCGGATTCGTGGATTAGTAAATGTGCCCCTATGTCTACTAAAAAATCAATAAAACATTAATTAAACCCAATAGGATTGTTCTGCCCCCAATAAGGGTTAATTATATCTTAGTTGGGATCAAGTACAGGTACTGTTTTATTATTACAGAGAAAAGGGAATCATTTAACCATTAAATAAACCCAATAGGGCTGTTCTGCCCCCAATAAGGGGTAATTATATCTTAGTTGGGATCAAGTACAGGTACTGTTTTATTATTACAGAGAAAAGGGAATCATTTAACCATTAAATAAACCCAATAGGGCTGTTCTGCCCCCAATAAGGGGTAATTATATCTTAGTTGGGATCAAGTACAGGTACTGTTTTATTATTACAGAGAAAAGGGAATCATTTAACCATTAAATAAACCCAATAGGGCTGTTCTGCCCCAATAAGGGGTAATTATATCTTAGTTGGGATCAAGTACAGGTACTGTTTTATTATTACAGAGAAAAGGGAATCATTTAACCATGAAATAAACCCAATAGGGCTGTTCTGCCCCCAATAAGGGGTAATTATATCTTAGTTGGGATCAAGTACAGGTACTGTTTTATTATTACAGAGAAAAGGGAATCATTTAACCATGAAATAAACCCAATAGGGCTGTTCTGCCCCCAATAAGGGGTAATTATATCTTAGTTGGGATCAAGTACAGGTACTGTTTAATTATTACAGAGAAAAAGGAAATCATTTTTAAACATTAGAATTATTTGCTTTTAATAGAGTCTATGGGAGATGGCCATTCCATAATTTTGACCTTTCTGGATAACGGGTTTCCGGATGTATAGCAAAAACTATTTTGTACAAATTAAACATTTTTCCCACAATGGAAAAAAGTATATATGCATATATTTTACCATTTATGGCTTTTTTTATTACCTATAGTGGGTATTTAAGTGCTTGACAACCCCACTTATATGTTTCCTATAATGTGTAACGATCACATCGTGTTCAGCCGAATTGCCAAACAAGGAGATCTTAACCGATGTAAATTTTTTAAATCTAACTTAAGGTCCCCATCCATACACGGGCCGATTGTAGCTGCCGACATGGGTCCCTTGGACAGATTCGGCAGCTTATCGGCCCGTGTAGGGGCAGAAACAAGGGGTCTGGCCAACCGATATCTGGCCTGAAATTGGCCAGAAATCGATCGGGCAGGTTAGAAAATTCAGTCGGATAGTTGATGCGGTCCCCGAACCGACTGCCCCATTGCCGCCGTTAGAATTCGATCGTTTGGCCCCAGGGCCAAAAGATCGAATTCGCCTATATGTTACCCGATATCGCCCACCCGTAGGTGGAGATATCGGGTGAAGATCCGCTCGCTTGGCGACATTGCCAAGCAAGCGGATCTGCCTGTGTATGGTTGGGGTGGAAGTTGCCGTTATCCATTAAACTCATACTTGGACTAATGTGGTCCTTAGCTAGTTGGTTTTTCCAAGTGGCCCAGTTACCATCTCAACAAGCCCAATCAGATACTGCTCAGGAAACGACTGCCCTATCAGCAATATCTGCTCACATTACATTGGAATTACATATCTGGATGTATTACTTTTTACTCTTTTCCCTTTGTGCAGTTAGGTTTGTCCGGTTGGTCTGGCCTTTGTTGATCAATGATGATTGTTTTCCTCAATATTTAAGAGTGCCAGAAAGTAGGCCAACAAACTGCATACAACTTCTTTAAATTCCTCTTTAAAAACAGCCTCGCACAGAAGGCAACAAAGAAGCCGCTTCTTTTCTCTAAAGTTATTTGCCGTGTAAGACGCGTCCCCCTTTTAAATAGATTTGAAATGCTCGGTTTGGCCGGAGTTGGAAAGCTAGTATTGAAACAAGAGGTCACTGGTGCGGGTTACTATGGTAATTGAGTAGGATCATCAATAGTTTTGCTCTCATGAGCATTAAAGCACATAATAGTGGTTAAAGCAAGCAGGTAGGATTACCCTTGCCTTTTGTTCCGCGTAGAAAATGTCTTGTAGTCCGTTTTAAAGACTTCTCAACTCCCAAATCCACCCAGCGGTCACCTGCTGAGTAATTTTGTGTGCTTAATCTCTAACCCTTAACTAGGAGCTTTCTGCTAATTTGAGGCCCATTGGTATTCCCAACACCAAGATGGGACCGGCTGAAAGATGGAAAATGTTCTTTAAACTCATCCCAACTCCTCTTTTGTCCCGGGCTGACCATATCGCCCAGTCTTTGGCAAAGTGAGCAGAATAAGTTGCACGAACATCTCCACTAGAACTTCCCTCGTACAACTTGTCACTTTAGATTGCCATCAGCCAACAAAACAATAATCATTTCATGCTTATTGCTAATTGCAAGCACAGCTGAAGCACAGCGGGAAGCTCTTGCACAGTCTCAGGCCTTTATACCGGCTCCAATCTGTTGTATAGCACTTGTTCACACAAAAAAACTACCAGCAAAGGCAGAAAGAGGCAGAGTCACAGGTTCCTTGTAATCCCCTGGCTTCCCTGCTGATACTGCAGCCCATAAGCATTCCTGGTTTTGTTCTGCTCTTCACAAAAAAAGCTAAAGGAACATTAAGCTACTAGTACGAATGCTTTTTGAATGAAGAACTCAACTCCTTCAGGTGCTTTAAAAAAAAAAAACCCAGAGCTGCATCTGCTTTACAAGATTCTGTTTGCAGCACCCCTGGGGTGATCAGCGGCTTCCTGTAACATGTAAAATATGAGTGTGAACTCAGGGTTCATAGCAAGGAGCAGGAGGTCATGTCACCATTGAAATCTAACAAAATGAAACGGGGGGTTGCAGATGTTGCAGGGCATGTGTAATGACACCATCTCTTGGGATGCAGGGAACCAAGAGACCTCATTGCTAAAATATGCCACCGACGGGGTGCAATTTACAGATTTATTCATTTCAATTTTTACAATTTATATATTCAGAGTCAAGTATGTTATGTGCGCTACATTTTTCTCAGAGAAAAAAAACACGAAAGTACTTAGTAACTGAAATTACTTCTGTAAATAGAATTAGTACTGTATCATTTTATGGAAGGGTTTTTAATATCTCATTATGAAAGATTTCCAGAATTGTTTTTCATACTCGGTGGTTTGGTTCTGTTTGGGTAAGTTTGTAGTGAGCCGGACATGAATTAGAATGGTGTTTCTTTTGCAAAAAGAAAATGTTATTATAATTAGATAAAATAACATGAAATTTGTTTCATGTATGTAAACTGATTGCTAATAAGAGATCCAAAGATATCTAGCAGGTATAGTAGGGAGAGATGGTGCCTATAGTAGCAGTGGGGGGATAATAGCCTCTGGGAAGGGACTGGGGCTGTGGGATAGCAGGTATAGTAGGGAGAGATGGTGCCTATAGTAGCAGTGGGGGGATAATAGCCTCTGGGAAGGGACTGGGGCTGTGGGATAGCAGGTATAGTAGGGAGAGATGGTGCCTATAGTAGCAGTGGGGGGATAATAGCCTCTGGGAAGGGACTGGGGCTGTGGGATAGCAGGTATAGTAGGGAGAGATGGTGCCTATAGTAGCAGTGGGGGGATAATAGCCTCTGGGAAGGGACTGGGGCTGTGGGATAGCAGGTATAGTAGGGAGAGATGGTGCCTATAGTAGCAGTGGGGGGATAATAGCCTCTGGGAAGGGACTGGGGCTGTGGGATAGCAGGTATAGTAGGGAGAGATGGTGCCTATAGTAGCAGTGGGGGGATAATAGCCTCTGGGAAGGGACTGGGGCTGTGGGATAGCAGGTATAGTAGGGAGAGATGGTGCCTGTAGTAGCAGTGAGGGGGATAATAGCCTCTGGGAAGGGACTGGGGCTGTGGGATAGCAGGTATAGTAGGGAGAGATGGTGCCTATAGTAGCAGTGGGGGGATAATAGCCTCTGGGAAGGGACTGTGGCTGTGGGATAGCAGGTATAGTAGGGAGAGATGGTGCCTATAGTAGCAGTGGGGGGATAATAGCCTCTGGGAAGGGACTGTGGCTGTGGGATAGCAGGTATAGTAGGGAGAGATGGTGCCTATAGTAGCAGTGGGGGGATAATAGCCTCTGGGAAGGGACTGTGGCTGTGGGATAGCAGGTATAGTAGGGAGAGATGGTGCCTATAGTAGCAGTGGGGGGATAATAGCCTCTGGGAAGGGACTGTGGCTGTGGGATAGCAGGTATAGTAGGGAGAGATGGTGCCTATAGTAGCAGTAGGATAATAGCCTCTGGGAAGGGACTGGGGCTGTGGGATAGCAGGTATAGTAGGGAGAGATGGTTCCTATAGTAGCAGTGGGGGATAATAGCCTCTGGGAAGGGACTGGGGCTGTGGGATAGCAGGTATAGTAGGGATAGATGGTGCCTATAGTAGCAGTGGGGGATAATAGCCTCTGGGAAGGGACTGGGGCTGTGGGATAGCAGGTATAGTAGGGAGAGATGGTGCCTATAGTAGCAGTGGGGGGATAATAGCCTCTGGGAAGGGACTGGGGCTGTGGGATAGCAGGTATAGTAGGGAGAGATGGTGCCTATAGTAGCAGTGGGGGGATAATAGCCTCTGGGAAGGGACTGGGGCTGTGGGATAGCAGGTATAGTAGGGAGAGATGGTGCCTATAGTAGCAGTGGGGGGGATAATAGCCTCTGGGAAGGGACTGGGGCTGTGGGATAGCAGGTATAGTAGGGAGAGATGGTGCCTATAGTAGCAGTGGGGGGATAATAGCCTCTGGGAAGGGACTGGGGCTGTGGGATAGCAGGTATAGTAGGGAGAGATGGTGCCTATAGTAGCAGTGGGGGGATAATAGCCTCTGGGAAGGGACTGGGGCTGTGGGATAGCAGGTATAGTAGGGAGAGATGGTGCCTATAGTAGCAGTGGGGGGATAATAGCCTCTGGGAAGGGACTGGGGCTGTGGGATAGCAGGTACAGTAGGGAGAGATGGTGCCTATAGTAGCAGTGGGGGGATAATAGCCTCTGGGAAGGGACTGGGGCTGTGGGATAGCAGGTATAGTAGGGAGAGATGGTGCCTATAGTAGCAGTGGGGGGATAATAGACTCTGGGAAGGGACTGGGGCTGTGGGATAGCAGGTATAGTAGGGAGAGATGGTGCCTATAGTAGCAGTGGGATAATAGCCTCTGGGAAGGGACTGGGGCTGTGGGATAGCAGGTATAGTAGGGAGAGATGGTGCCTATAGTAGCAGTGGGGGGATAATAGCCTCTGGGAAGGGACTGGGGCTGTGGGATAGCAGGTATAGTAGGGAGAGATGGTGCCTATAGTAGCAGTGGGGGGATAATAGCCTCTGGGAAGGGACTGGGGCTGTGGGATAGCAGGTATAGTAGGGAGAGATGGTGCCTATAGTAGCAGTGGGGGGATAATAGCCTCTGGGAAGGGACTGGGGCTGTGGGATAGCAGGTATAGTAGGGAGAGATGGTGCCTATAGTAGCAGTGGGGGGATACTAGACTCTGTGACTATGGTATAGAAGGTAAATTAGGGCAAGATTGCAACTTTCAGTTGAAACTGTCGCACTTGCTTGTTGTACGACTCCTGTTACCCCTCAACAGCTGGAGGCAGTTAAGACATACTGAGAGTTGTAGTTTAACATCTGCAGAACAATAAGTGAGACAGCCCTAATTAATGGTCTCCTTCAAGCCCTTGGGCGCTGTCACTACTACAGACACTCCTGGTTGTATCTGATTTACATGTAATTTCAAAAAACTGATTTAAAAGGAAATATCACAACACATTAAGCTAATGTGAAGATAGAAAAGTGCATTAAGATGAGGGGAAAGCATTATCATCCCCATTGTCTCCCTGCAGATAATTTGATAACCGAGGCTCTGGGGCAGTCACCAAAGATCTAAATGAAAGACAAATGCTTGTAGTAAAACACCTGCTCCTCTTTCCTTTCTTTTTTTAACTGTCCATATAATCAGAACAGGGTCTCCTATTAATGGGTGAATACTTCTCTTCTACAGATGTGTCGGCTTGAGAAAGAAATGTCAGGTTGTATTATGTGTAAAATCCATACAGAGAGCAAGTTATTCCTCCATTCTATACACCCATTTATCTCTCTTCTCTCTCTGAGTCGTACTTTCCCTTTAGGAGATTAACACTTCTACAATACACAGAATCCCATTTTTGATACCTAATGATATATATATATATATATATATATATAAAAATATATCCTAAAATATGGGCCCATTTGCCAACATTGGTTCTAAATGGCACTGTTATAGTTGCCAAGGGCTAACTGGTTGATAGGGGTAATTGCTCCTAAATTGGTAAATGGGCCTCATCATCTATATCAGGGATCTCCAACCAGTGGCTCGGGGGTAACATGTTGCTCCCCAACCCCTTGGATGAAAGTAGGTGCCATTTTTGAATTTCTGGCCTAGGGGCACATTTTGGTTGCATAAAACCCAGTGTAAAGCCAAACAGAGCCTTCTATAGGCTGACAGTCCCCATAGGGGCTACCAAATAGCCAATCACACCCCTTATTGGCACCCCCAGGAACTTTTTCCATGTTGTGTTTCTCCCCAACACTTTTTCCAATTGAATGTGGCTCATGAGTATAAAAGGTTAGGGATCCCTGATCTATATAGATACATATATTACACATTATAAGGTAGTTTGCGTTATTACTTTTGCTTTGTAAGGTATCTTTTTCTTCCTTTTCTCCTATTCATCTCCAGTAAATGTTTCACTCCTGCCTGGTTGCTAGGATTAACCGCCCTAGAAATCCAATAGAAACCCAGAGAACAGCACAACATAATAGATGTCATTTTAGGCTGAACTTTCCCTTGAATTGAATTTAATATAGGCCGTCTCTTTGTTGCCCGACCTCTGAATTGAAGTAAATATGTTCAGATTTGTTTTACAAAAATACTCACCATTGGGTGTATTGCCAAATGGATCAGAGTAATGTCCAAATAAAAGTAAAAGGTTTTGTTTGCACTGTAGAGGATTCAGACTCATTTTACAATAAAAAGTTGCCCTTTGAGATTCTTAGACCTATTTTATAAATGCAAAACCAATATAATGTCAGGTGCTAGAGTTCAGCATTAAACCAGGTCATTTCAGTAAGACAAGTATTATATCAATTTTAATGTAAATTTAGGGGAGACTTGGTGAATTGGTACAAATTAAGCTTCATGTTACTGTGAATTGAAGGTAAAGTTGAAAATCTAACTCACCATTGGTTAGGGCTATTAGTCAATATACCATTCTAGATGGCTGATTAAGCTTTCATTGTATTCTAAAATTGGTTTGAACTTCTGCAGATGGGTTTTACCAGCTTAGAAGTGTTTAATATAATCCTTGGGGGTAAATTTGAAAAAAAGTTTATACAGGTATGGGACCCTTTATCCAGAATGCTTAGGACCTGGGGTTTTCTCGATAAAGTGTCTTTCCGTAATTTGGATCTCCTACCTTAAGTCTGCTAAAAAAATTATAAAACAGTAATTAAACCCAATAGGATTGCTTTGGCTCCAATTAGGATTAATTATATCTTAGTTGGGATCAAGTACAGGTACTGTTTTATTATTACAGAGAAAAGGGAATCATTTAACCATTAAATAAACCCAATAGGGCTGTTCTGCCCCAATAAGGGGTAATTATATCTTAGTTGGGATCAAGTACAGGTACTGTTTTATTATTACAGAGAAAAGGGAATCATTTAACCATGAAATAAACCCAATACGGCTGTTCTGCCCCCAATAAGGGGTAATTATATCTTAGTTGGGATCAAGTACAGGTACTGTTTTATTATTACAGAGAAAAGGGAATCATTTAACCATTAAATAAACCCAATAGGGCTGTTCTGCCCCCAATAAGGGGTAATTATATCTTAGTTGGGATCAAGTACAGGTACTGTTTTATTATTACAGAGAAAAGGGAATCATTTAACCATGAAATAAACCCAATAGGGCTGTTCTGCCCCAATAAGGGGTAATTATATCTTAGTTGGGATCAAGTACAGGTACTGTTTTATTATTACAGAGAAAAGGGAATCATTTAACCATTAAATAAACCCAATAGGATTGTTCTGCCCCAATAAGGGGTAATTATATCTTAGTTGGGATCAAGTACAGGTACTGTTTTATTATTACAGAGAAAAGGGAATCATTTAACCATTAAATAAACCCAATAGGATTGTTCTGCCCCCAATAAGGGGTAATTATATCTTAGTTGGGATCAAGTACAGGTACTGTTTTATTATTACAGAGAAAAGGGAATCATTTAACCATTAAATAAACCCAATAGGATTGTTCTGCCCCCAATAAGGGGTAATTATATCTTAGTTGGGATCAAGTACAGGTACTGTTTTATTATTACAGAGAAAAGGAAATCATTTAACCATTAAATAAACCCAATAGGGCTGTTCTACCCCCAATAAGGGGTAATTATATCTTAGTTGGGATCAAGTACAGGTACTGTTTTATTATTACAGAGAAAAGGGAATCATTTTTTTTTTTTTTTTTAAAGTGAGTCTATAGGAGATGGCCTTTTCATAATTCTGCACCTGTATATTATATATTTATAAAGTTGTGTTTGTACGGGCTTGAACCCCTTTGTAAAATGCTACAACAATTTGTGATTTTTTTGGTAATTGCATTTATATTGATCTATATCTACATTGGAAACATGTTTAGAATACAGATATTGTTTCCTTGGAGCGAATGGATGGAGTTTTTGATAGAAGTGTTTGTAAAAGTCATAGATGAAGTGATGATTTCTCTTATTTATAGGAATATTCTGCTTGGAATTTTTTAAATGGAATTTGGCACAGTCGTTGTTTCCCACCCTATTTAATTGTGGTTAATAAATTATCCGGGTGCCAGTAGAAGATTCTATTGTTGTTATTCAATTCCATGAGCGCGTTCGACTTTAGCCGTGAATTTCAGCTAAATCTTTCATGGGAAGTTGAAAAAAAAAATGATTAACCTGCCCTGTTGTTTCCGAGTGGAAAGAAAATATGAAAATTTCCGCGGTTGACTAAACGTGCTCCCGAGACTTCCTGCTCTGCAGGGGTGGCAGTCGGCAGTGTCACAGCTCCGAGCGCTTCTCACAGACGGGAATCACAATGATCTCTCATACAGGGAACTATTATTTCAACAGCTTGATCAGCCCTCATTTATACGTCTACGTGTTTCCCTATTATTCTTCTAATTTCAAGTAAATTGATGATAACTTTTACTCCCATCCAAAACACAACCGTTTATTCCTTAGACTATTTCCCTAGTATGTTCCAAGGGAGCTGGGGGGGGGGGGTGTAAGAATAATTAGGCCTTTTTTGAAGATTGAACATATGCTCTTTATCTTCTGACTGAAGGGTTCCGACCTAGACTTGGGACTTCCAAGGTGAGTTCATCGCGTTCTTGGATTCATCTTTTATTTCTTTCAGCCTTTGCCGCCTTTGCAGGGTTTGCCGAACGAGGAGCACAAAGGAATTATTCATTAATATGATTTATTTCCCCTTTAGAGTTAACAGGAAATCTCGCTTTCAAATTAAATGTGTTTAATTTTTTTTGTGAATGTTAAAAAGTGAGGGTCACTGCTCTTCCCCCTCTGTTGTATTCTGTTTTTATGGTGTGTCTGGAGAACTCTTATCTCTCTTTCAGCAATGGTATACCAGCTCAATGAATGTTGTTTGTACTTGGCTGACCGACCGTATGGATCTGCAACTTCACATTTATCAGCTGAAAACCCTAATTAGGGTCGTCAAGGTAAATCATTCATTCCAAAACGGTTATTTTTCCTCCTTCTTTACATTATACTTTACACATAGCCCCCCTGGCCAGGCAAAATATTATTTTATAATAGTCCGACTCAACTAGGAAAATGAAATAATTATAGACAAAAACATCAATACGTTAAAACAATATATAAAGATACACATAGATTTCTGATTTCATAAAATATTTAATATTGTGAAGTACAGGTATAGAACCCATTATCCAGAATGCTCGGGACCAAGGGAATTCCAGATAAGGGGTCTTTCCATAATTTGGATCTCCATACCTTAAGTCTGCTAAAAAATCAATAAAACATTAATTAAACCCAATAGGATTGTTTTGCATCCAATAAGGATTATTAATATCTTAGTTAGGATCAAGTACAGGTACTGTTTTATTATTACAGAGAAAAGGGAATCATTTAACCATTAAATAAACCCAATAGGATTGTTCTGCCCCAATAAGGGGTAATTATATCTTAGTTGGGATCAAGTACAGGTACTGTTTTATTATTACAGAGAAAAGGGAATCATTTAACCATTAAATAAACCCAATAGGGCTGTTCTGCCCCAATAAGGGGTAATTATATCTTAGTTGGGATCAAGTACAGGTACTGTTTTATTATTACAGAGAAAAGGGAATCATTTAACCATTAAATAAACCCAATAGGGCTGTTCTGCCCCCCAATAAGGGGTAATTATACCTTAGTTGGGATCAAGTACAGGTACTGTTTTATTATTACAGAGAAAAGGGAATCATTTAACCATTAAATAAACCCAATAGGGCTGTTCTGCCCCAATAAGGGGTAATTATATCTTAGTTGGGATCAAGTACAGGTACTGTTTTATTATTACAGAGAAAAGGGAATCATTTAACCATGAAATAAACCCAATAGGATTGTTCTGCCCCCAATAAGGGGTAATTATATCTTAGTTGGGATCAAGTACAGGTACTATTTTATTATTACAGAGAAAAGGGAATCATTTAACCATTAAATAAACCCAATAGGGCTGTTCTGCCCCCAATAAGGGGTAATTATATCTTAGTTGGGATCAAGTACAGGTACTGTTTTATTATTACAGAGAAAAGGGAATCATTTAACCATGAAATAAACCCAATAGGGCTGTTCTGCCCCCAATAAGGGGTAATTATACCTTAGTTGGGATCAATTACAAGTTACTGTTTTATTTCTAAAGAGAAAAAGGAAATCAGTTTTAAAATTCTGAATTATTTGATTAAAATGGAGTCTATGGGGGACGGCCTTTCCGTTATTTCTGGATAACGGGTTTCCGGATAAGGGATCCCATACCTGTACAGCAATATATATATTGACATTTAGGAATTTTGACAGAATATGAATTAATTGGAAGTTAAATGAGTTATACATTAGATAAGGCACGGGGGAACTTTGAAGCCATCCAGATACTAATAGTTCAGCAATATCCATTGGCCGTCGAGCTTGTCCGTCCCCAAATCCAATTCATAACTCATTCCCTTGCTAATTAAATAATAAGTTTATAAGGAGCCAAAAGAGCAGATCCGATAACAAAGGGGGAGCGCATTTCCGTACCTAGTTGTGATGCAAATAGTGTTTCACAGCGCGGCTTAATATATTCTGCGATCATTAAACAAAATGCAAATGGATATTGTTCTTATAATTAGCTGAAGTCGTTTCTCTTACAATGGGTGTTTACACTGAAATATAGGAGATCACGAAAGTGAGATCACATGCCCTGCAAGGATTTATTTTTTTTTTTCTTTAATTCCTGTGTATGCATGTATTGGGCAATGATAATTATTTCAGCGTGAAATCACAGTGTTCTGCCCTGAAATAGGAGTTTAAATCAGTTTAATATCTCTAATGCCTAGTAATCACTCAACAAAAATTATTTCATGAATTCCTATGGAATTTTATATCAGGTTTATTTTTCACAATTAATACATTTTATAAAACTGTTTTCATTTTGAATTTTTTTTCAAATGTATATATATATATACAGGTATAGGACCCGTTATCAGGAATGCTCAGAAGCAAGGGTATTCCGGATAAGGGGTCTTTCTGTAATTTGGATCTCCATACCTTAAGTCTACTAAGAAATCAATAAAACATTAATTAAACCCAATAGGATTATTTTACATCCAGTAAGGATTAATTATATCTTAGTTGGGATCAAGTGCAGGTACTGTTTTATTATTACAGAGAAAAGGGAATCATTTAACCATGAAATAAACCCAATAGGGCTGTTCTGCCCCAATAAGGGGTAATTATATCTTAGTTGGGATCAAGTACAGGTACTGTTTTATTATTACAGAGAAAAGGGAATCATTTAACCATTAAATAAACCCAATAGGGCTGTTCTGCCCCAATAAGGGGTAATTATATCTTAGTTGGGATCAAGTACAGGTGCTGTTTTATTATTACAGAGAAAAGGGAATCGTTTAACCATTAAATAAACCCAATAGGGCTGTTCTGCCCCAATAAGGGGTAATTATATCTTAGTTGGGATCAAGTACAGGTGCTGTTTTATTATTACAGAGAAAAGGGAATCATTTAACCATTAAATAAACCCAATAGGGCTGTTCTGCCCCAATAAGGGGTAATTATATCTTAGTTGGGATCAAGTACAGGTACTGTTTTATTATTACAGAGAAAAGGGAATCATTTAACCATTAAATAAACCCAATAGGGCTGTTCTGCCCCCAATAAGGGGTAATTATATCTTAGTTGGGATCAAGTACAGGTACTGTTTTATTATTACAGAGAAAAGGGAATCATTTAACCATTAAATAAACCCAATATCTTAGTTGAATCGAATACAAAGCACTGTTTGATTATTAAAGAGAAAAAGGAAATCAATTTGATTAAAATGGAGTCCATGGGAGACAGGCCTTCCGTAATTCGGAGCTTTCTGGATATCGGGTTTCCGGAGAACGGATCCCATACCTGTACATAGATTTGTATCTAGACTCGGACATGGGAAGCTCAGCACTGTATAAACGTAAGGAATAGTCCAAATATTCAAAGCTAGAAGTGAGTTGAGAAATGTACACTCAGCAGTCGAGACGACGAGCGTTAACTGGAAATATTAATTATGTAGGTGTTTTGACACGTTCCCATTGATCTGGTAATAATGACGCTTTCTTTGGTGAATACTAATGACATCAGTGTATTTTTTTTTACCCTCTTCAGAAATTAGGCTCAATTATAAATAGATGCTTTGTCACCTATCGTTATGAACACAAATCTGTTCGAGTAGGCTGAGGTATGAGACGGCCCTATTCTGTGACACATTAGAAAGAGATATGGGAAACACAGATTTAACCGTTAAAAATGTCTTAATATTTAAGACTAATTTGTGGTTTTCTAGAAAATTAAGAACCCAAATGAAAAGGAGAATATGTACATAGGCAGAAATAGGGATTGGTGGAAAATAGAGCCAAGAACGGGATTCCGTCAATACATTCAACTAAAGTCATTTAGAAATATTCATAACTAGAATATTGAAAATGACTGCAAAATCGACAAATCAAATGTAAATTATACAGGTATGGGAAACCTGCTATCCAGAAAGTTACGAATTATGGAAAGGCCATCTCCCATAGACTTCATTATAAGCAAATAATTCTAATTTTTAAGATTTCCTTTTTCTCTGTAATAATAAAACAGTACCTGTACTTGATCCCAACTAAGATATAATTACCCCTTATTGGGGGCAGAACAGCCCTATTGGGTTTATTTAATGGTTAAATGATTCCCTTTTCTCTGTAATAATAAAACAGTACCTGTACTTGATCCCAACTAAGATATAATTACCCCTTATTGGGGGTAGAACAGCCCTATTGGGTTTATTTCATGGTTAAATGATTCCCTTTTCTCTGTAATAATAAAACAGTACCTGTACTTGATCCCAACTAAGATATAATTACCCCTTATTGGGGGCAGAACAGCCCTATTGGGTTTATTTAATGGTTAAATGATTCCCTTTTCTCTGTAATAATAAAACAATACCTGTACTTGATCCCAACTAAGATATAATTACCCCTTATTGGGGGCAGAACAGCCCTATTGGGTTTATTTAATGGTTAAATGATTCCCTTTTCTCTGTAATAATAAAACAGTACCTGTACTTGATCCCAACTAAGATATAATTACCCCTTATTGGGGGCGAAACAAGCCAATTGGGTTTATTCAATATTTAAATTATTTTTAGCAGACTTAAGTTATGGAGATCCAAATTACAAAAAGATCCCTTATCCGGAAAACCCCAGGTCCCAAGCATTCTGGATAATAGGTTAAAGGCAAAGGCTGTATCCAATATATATTTAATCAGATAGTGTCAACTTAGTTAATGTACTGACTTGGGAAGGTTATAGGACATGGAGGATAGGAGGTATTTCTGGAACTTTGTAAGAGAAAGAGATACAATAAGGGAAATGCTGGTATTCACAATATATATAATATCACATCACCAAATTCAGTATGGGTATTACTTACACCAGAGGCATCTGCCCCAGCCTCCCAGGATCCCACAGTGTTGCCTAACAATCCAAGTCCCTACAGTCCGGTGGGTGTCATCTATAGCCTGACTTCGCCTATCTATCTCACCCTTGTGCCATAGCAAGAACTACCCTGCCACTATCTATAGGCCCTTATTCACAGGCTCCCTAACTTGTACTGAGTCCCTGGGTCCTGGCTATAGGCCCTTATTCACAGGCTCCCTAACTTTTACTGGGTCCCTGGGTCCTGGCTATAGGCCCTTATTCACAGGCTCCCTAACTTTTACTGGGTCCCTGGGTCCTGGCTATAGGCCCTTATTCACAGGCTCCCTAACTTTTACTGGGTCCCTGGGTCCTGGCTATAGGCCCTTATTCACAGGCTCCCTAACTTTTACTGGGTCCCTGGGTCCTGGCTATAGGCCCTTATTCACAGGCTCCCTAACTTGTACTGAGTCCCTGGGTCCTGGCTATAGGCCCTTATTCACAGGCTCCCTAACTTGTACTATGTCCCTGGGTCCTGGCTATAGGCCCTTATTCACAGGCTCCCTAACTTGTACTGAGTCCCTGGGTCCTGGCTATAGGCCCTTATTCACAGGCTCCCTAACATGTACTATGTCCCTGGGTCCTGGCTATAGGCCCTTATTCACAGGCTCCCTAACTTGTACTATGTCCCTGGGTCCTGGCTATAGGCCCTTATTCACAGGCTCCCTAACTTTTACTGGGTCCCTGGGTCCTGGCTATAGGCCCTTATTCACAGGCTCCCTAACTTTTACTGGGTCCCTGGGTCCTGGCTATAGGCCCTTATTCACAGGCTCCCTAACTTGTACTACGTCCTTGGGTTATGGCTTCTCCTCTGTTGAGAATCTGTGCCTCGGGCCCTCTCTTTGGGTGGAGTCCAAAGAGCAATAACTATAGGATCAATCCCTACTTATAGACAAGAGATTTCCCATAATACCACTTTTTCAATGGGAAATCACACCTCCCATAAACTTACACATACATAGTAGGGGAAGAGTAAAGGTGGCCATACACGGCCAATTTCAGCTGCCGATTCTACACCGATTTGGTAGCTTATCTGCCTGTGTATGGGCTTCCCCAAACTGCCTCAAATTGGCCAGATCTCGATTGGGCAGGTTTGATTTTTCCATTGGATTGGGGATCACATTGACTTGTTGTGGTCCCTGAACCAATGGTGCCTATGCCCTAGGGCCAAACTATCGAATTAGCCTGATATCTCCCACCCGTAATTTGGGCATATTGGGAGAAGATCTACTTACTTAACGACCTCACCAAACGAACAGATCTTACAGTGTATATGGCCATCTTAACTCCTTCACATCCCCTGCATTTGTTTAATGGCGCTAGAGTAGGTACTAAAGTAGGCCATAGAACAACCAGAGCATTTCCAAAAAATATCCCACCCCCTCCTTCAATATGGAAGCGTTTAACAACTCAGTTTCCTAAAGTGACTGTTGCATTAGTATTTTTGTAGCCTTTTTTTAGTAGAATGTTTAAACATATTGAATTTAAGACAAGTTCCTTAGCTGGTGTTACTTTTATATCTTCATCCACCTAAGTCCTCTACTGGAGCCTAAACATCTCAGTCATGTAAATCTAAAGGTGCCCATATACCTTCAGATCCGCTCACTTGGCGATGTCACCAAGCGAGCGGATCTTCTCCTGATATCGGGAGAATCCAGGGTAATTCGGCTGTTTGGCCCTGGGGCCAAACGATCTAATTATCACGACTGGTATAGGCAAAGTCGGTCCTGGGACCGCATCAACGAGCCGATGTGGCCCTGATCCGACTAGATTTTTTAACCTGCCCGATCGAGATCTGGCCGATTTCATCTACGGGTGGGCGATATCGGGAGAATCCAGGCTAATTCGATCGTTTGGCCCTGGGGCCAAACGATCGAATTATAACGAAGGGTATAGGCAAAGTCAGTCAGGGGACCGCATCAATGAGCCAATGTGGTCCCTGATCCGACGAGATTTAACCTGCCTGATCGAGATCTGCCCGATTTCAGGCCAGATATCGGTTGGGCAGGCCCGTCGGTAGTGCCCATACACAGGCCGATTAGCTGCCGAATCGGTCTAAGGGACCCATATCGGCAGCTAGAATCGGCCCATGTATGGGGACCTTAAGAGTTTTAATACAAATGCAATGGTCGTTGCTCTTCCCAACACCCAACTTTCCATTGGGTGCCACCATTTGGAACACAAGCCTTTTATTTAGGGTCGGACTGGGCTGCCAGGACTCCGGGAAAAATCCTGGTGGGTCCTGGCGGCCCAGACCCAACCCTTGCCGCTCCTCCCCTGATGCGTCAAATTTACGTGCTCGGAGGAGGATGTCGAGTGGAGGGGCCCTGCGAGGGGGGATAGGGTGGCCCCTGCTGGGGGGGGGGGCAGTTAGGGGACGCCCCTGGCTGGGGGCACCTGCAGGGGCACCTGGGCCCTTCACCCCCCCACCCAGTCCGACCCTGCTTTTATTGTATATTCTATATACTATATATATATATATTTCCAAATTTCCCTGATAGGAAGGCGGCTGCCTCTGAAGTGCTATTACCATCAAATCATCACCTCCTTAAACACGCCGCTAATAAGTTGTGCCCCCGGGGGGAATGTATTGTAGTAATGCCACATACAAAGCTGTAAAAGTATTATTTTTTACACGGAAATTGGTGTGAAAGGAAGGTTTTGAAACATATCCCTCAGCATCGATATATCAACTTAATTGTCACCTATTTTGCCCCATTTTTATTAGCTTTTAATTGAAGCTGCTACTTAGGGAACCTTAGAGAAAGGGAAAATCTGTTTCTCTGTGAAATAAAAACACCTACAAATGAAATAATGCTTTAGAAAAAACACGTTATTGTCTGCAAGAAACATTCTTTTGTGTCGGTGTGACGGTGCATAGAAACTGGTATGGAATTCTGTGTTCTCTACAAGGAATGTTGTTCTAGGTTCTCCAATACCATCAATATTTCCTAATGAACTTGTGCTTAGTACAGGGGGATCCCTATGTGCCATAGTTTTATGGTATCTCTCTGTACAGGCTATGAGCAAACTTAGGGGGCTGTTCCTGCTGAATTGTGCTTAGTACAGGGGGATCCCTATGTGCCATAGTTTTATGGTATCTCTCTGTACAGGCTATGAGCAAACTTAGGGGGCTGTTCCTGCTGAATTGTGCTTAGTACAGGGGAATCCCTATGTGCCATAGTTTTATGGTATCTCTCTGTACAGGCTATGGGCAAACTTAGGGGGCTGTTCCTGCTGAATTGTGCTTAGTACAGGGGAATCCCTATGTTGCCATAGTTTTATGGTATCTCTCTGTACAGGCTATGAGCAAACTTAGGGGGCTGTTCCTGCTGAATTGTGCTTAGTACAGGGGATCCCTATGTGCCATAGATTTATGGTATCTCTCTGTACAGGCTATGAGCAAACTTAGGGGGCTGTTCCTGCTGAATTGTGCTTAGTACAGGGGAATCCCTATGTTGCCATAGTTTTATGGTATCTCTCTGTACAGGCTATGAGCAAACTTAGGAGGCTGTTCCTGCTGAATTGTGCTTAGTACAGGGGAATCCCTATGCTGGCAATGTTATGTAAATAATTTATTATTCTCCCTGTAGGTTCACATGAAAACAATTTCACCATGCACTTCTCTTTAATCCTTCCATTCAGTTCGCTATTCGGCTGAATACTTTCACAAAGGATTCGGTTTAGTTGGACCCTAAAATGGTGGATTTTTTGCCTCATTACTATTTGCCACCGGTCCACTTTTGATCGGTTTTCAGAAGGGCTGTCCAGGTCAAAAACGCCTGCCCGGCTTTCCAAATTAGGAAAACCGCGCAGGACTCGCTGAGATTGACATGGCAATTGGCCAATCGCCGATCTCCATGTCAAATCCCCGCCCCCATGATGTCACTGACCTGCCCCATCCTAATCCCCGCAGGGTCGGACTGGGGGGTGCAGGGCCCACCGGGGCTCCCGCCCCAGGGGCCCTGCTGGTGCCCCAGCCGCGTCCCCTAACCCCCCCAAGGGCCCCCCTAACCCCCCCGAAGGGCCCCTGCCTGACGTCCTCCCCGAGCGCGTATAAATTGAACGCGTCGGGGAGGAACAGTCAGTAGCGGGGAGCGCCGGCAAAGGTCGGACTGGGCCGCTGGGGCCCACTAGGGCCGGGGCCCACCGGGATTTTTCCCGGTGTCCCGGCGGCCCAGTCCGACCCTGAATCCCCGTGATATCACTGGCCACTGCTCCCTGTGATGTTACCCATGCCACACAAGCATGAAAAATATATCTTGAAGATATGGACTGTGATTGGCTATTTGGTGGCCCCATGTGACCTGCAGAAGGCTTTGCTTGAGCTAAAAGTGTCTCAGGGCTTCCAAAACTTGTCTCCAAGCCAGAAATGTAAAAATGGCACCTACTTTGGGGCCACTGAGAGCAACATCCAAGTGGGTGGGGAGCAATATCTTGCTTCCGAGCCATTGGTTGGGGGTCACCATGACTTGTAAAAATGGCACCTACTTTGAGGCCAATGGGAGCAACATCCAAGTGGGTGGGGAGCAATATCTTGCGTCCGAGCCATTGGTTGGGGGTCACCATGACTTGTAAAAATGGCGCCTACTTTGAGGCCAATGGGAGCAACATCCAAGTGGGTGGGGAGCAATATCTTGCTTCCGAGCCATTGGTTGAGGGTCACCATGACTTGTAAAAATGGCGCCTACTTTGAGGCCAATGGGAGCAACATCAAGTGGGTGGGGAGCAATATCTTGCTTCCGAGCCACTGGTTGGTGATAACCATGACCCAATACACGATGAGGGAACCTGCTATAGTAAAGTGATCCAAACAAATAATACATTTGTCTCTTTATGTGTCAATATCATGCTTAATGATCTTGTTTCCTCTGCTCGGCCCAGAAAACCTACCGCGATTTCCGATTGCAAGGCGTCTTGGACTCCACCTTGAACAGCAAGACCTACGACACCATTAGAAACCGCCTCACCGTGGAAGAAGCCACAGCGTCCGTGAGCGAGGGGGGAGGCCTCCAGGGAATCACCATGAAGGACAGCGACGAGGAGGATGAGGAGGATGATTAAGTATTTTGGTTTAGAGCCTCACTTGGATGTAGCCTGGTACCCATTGCATGTCTGTTCTTCAGTTTAGCCACATGGCAGCTCTAACCGCCCATACCAGTTTTACCACTATGATTTCCATCCTAGCTGTGTGTTAACCCGACAAGCACCCACCTCCATGGGTTTTACTCTCTCCAGATCTGTATGTTCATAAGCAATATAGAGCACCCTCGTTTAAACACTGTTAATTGAAATATATAGGAACTATGCTAGGTGTGTCCCGGCCAATCAGCGGAAATCATCCGATGCTTCATTACTGTAAATGTATATCCGTCGATGGTTTCATTGTCGTGAAAACGAGTGACTTAGTTCTTTCATTTCTTTGGCGTGGATGTAAACTGCTCAAACGAATGAAAAAATAATAAAGATATAAAAGGCGTTGTTTGTAAACAAGAGTAGGGCTACACCCAAAGAGGTCCAGTCGATGTGATCCATTCAAAAGCCGAGATCCAACCCGGAAACCTTCTCTGTAAATCATAGACCTTTACTCAAACCTTCTACCGCTTCCATAGAGGTCACATGTTAGTATTCCGACAACCACGCCCCCCCTTGTCGCTAGGAGATGCCGACCCAATCGAACAAGTCGCCGACCCATTTTATGTTGACGTCTGATCCTTCAATGTTGAACATTTTATTTAGGTTTTAATAATAAAAAAAAAGTTGTACGTAAAAAAAAAAAACAACGAAATCGACTTTAATAACGAATCTTAGACTATAAACTGTGTTTATAAAAAATATATAATACTTATTTCCGTAGGTTGTAACCTTGATTTACATTAATTTGTGTTTCACAATTGTTTTTATATCTGCCATGTACATTGCATTTTAACCAGTAATTGCATGTCACCGGGGTCCCTCAAGAAGCTTTTTTTTGGTGTAAAATAGTGGATCCATGTTGCTTTTGCCTTACAAAAGCCGACAGTTGTACAAGTGTGAGGACTGTGGCTTCTCAATAAATAACTATTCCGATGTCCTCAGAGTCTGATTTGTGTCTTTGTTTCCTCTCAGTCCAGCTGGAAAGGCTATTGACTCCCAACAAACCTGGTGCCCCATGTACCCAAACCAGACAAATAAGGGTCAAAAGAATGAGGGCAAACCTGGTGCCCCATGTACCCAAACCAGACAAATAAGGGTCAAAAGAACGAGGGCAAACCTGGTGCCCCATGTACCCAAACCAAAAACATATGGGTCAAAAGAACGAGGACAAACCCAGTGCCCCATGTACCCAAACCAGACAGATAAGGGTAAAAAGACTGAGGACAAACCTGGTGCCCCATGTACCCAAACCAAAAACATAAGGGTCAAAAGAACAAGGACAAACCTGGTGCCCCATGTACCCAAACCAGACAGATAAGGGTAAAAAGACTGAGGACAAACCTGGTGCCCCATGTACCCAAACCAAAAACATAAGGGTCAAAAGAATGAGGACAAACCTGGTTCCCCATGTACCCAAACCAAAAACATAAGGGTCAAAAGAACAAGGACAAACCTGGTGCCCCATGTACCCAAACCAAAAACATAAGGGTCAAAAGAACGAGGACCGATAAGGGTCAAAAGAACGAGGACAAACCTGGTGCCCCATGTACCCAAACCAGACAGATAAGGGTCAAAAGACTGAGGACAAACCTGGTGCCCCATGTACCCAAACCAGATAAGGGTCAAAAGAACGAGGACAAACCTGGTGCCCCATGTACCCAAACCAGATAAGGGTCAGAAGAACGAGGGCAAACCTGGTGCCCCATGTACCCAAACCAGACAGATAAGGGTCAAAAGAACGAGGACAAACCAGACAGATAAGGGTAAAAAGACTGAGGACAAACCTGGTGCCCCATGTACCCAAACCAGACAGATAAGGGTAAAAAGACTGAGGACAAACCTGGTGCTCCATGTACCCAAACCAAAAACATAAGGGTCAAAAGAACGAGGACCGATAAGGGTCAAAAGAACAAGGACAAACCTGGTGCCCCATGTACCCAAACCAGACCGATAAGGGTCAAAAGAACGAGGACAAACCAGACAGATAAGGGTTAAAAGACTGAGGACAAACCTGGTGCCCCATGTACCCAAACCAAAAACATAAGGGTCAAAAGAACGAGGACAAACTTGTGCCCCATGTACCCAAACCAGACAGATAAGGGTCAAAAGACTAAGGAAAAACTCGGTGCCCCATGTACCCAAACCAGACAGATAAGGGTAAAAAGACTGAGGACAAACCTGGTGCTCCATGTACCCAAACCAAAAACATAAGGGTTAAAAGAACGAGGACAAACCTGGTGCCCCATGTACCCAAACCAAAAACATAAGGGTCAAAAGAACAAGGACAAACCTGGTGCCCCATGTACCCAAACCAAAAACATAAGGGTCAAAAGAACGAGGACCGATAAGGGTCAAAAGAACAAGGACAAACCTGGTGCCCCATGTACCCAAACCAGACCGATAAGGGTCAAAAGAACGAGGACAAACCAGACAGATAAGGGTTAAAAGACTGAGGACAAACCTGGTGCCCCATGTACCCAAACCAAAAACATAAGGGTCAAAAGAACGAGGACAAACTTGTGCCCCATGTACCCAAACCAGACAGATAAGGGTCAAAAGACTGAGGAAAAACTCGGTGCCCCATGTACCCAAACCAGACAGATAAGGGTAAAAAGACTGAGGACAAACCTGGTGCCCCATGTACCCAAACCAAAAACATAAGGGTTAAAAGAACGAGGACAAACCTGGTGCCCCATGTACCCAAACCAAAAACATAAGGGTCAAAAGAACGAGGACCGATAAGGGTCAAAAGAACGAGGACAAACCTGGTGCCCCATGTACCCAAACCAGACAGATAAGGGTCAAAAGACTGAGGACAAACCTGGTGCCCCATGTACCCAAACCAGATAAGGGTCAAAAGAACGAGGACAAACCTGGTGCCCCATGTACCCAAACCAGATAAGGGTCAGAAGAACGAGGGCAAACCTGGTGCCTCATGTACCCAAACCAGACAGATAAGGGTCAAAAGAACGAGGACAAACCAGACAGATAAGGGTAAAAAGACTGAGGACAAACCTGGTGCCCCATTTACCCAAACCAGACAGATAAGGGTAAAAAGACTGAGGACAAACCTGGTGCCCCATGTACCCAAACCAAAAACATAAGGGTCAAAAGAACGAGGACAAACTTGTGCCCCATGTACCCAAACCAGACAGATAAGGGTCAAAAGACTGAGGAAAAACTCGGTGCCCCATGTACCCAAACCAGACAGATAAGGGTAAAAAGAATGAGGACAAACCTGGTGCCCCATGTACCCAAACCAAAAACATAAGGGTTAAAAGAACGAGGACAAACCTGGTGCCCCATGTACCCAAACCAAAAACATAAGGGTCAAAAGAACAAGGACAAACCTGGTGCCCCATGTACCCAAACCAAAAACATAAGGGTCAAAAGAACGAGGACCGATAAGGGTCAAAAGAACAAGGACAAACCTGGTGCCCCATGTACCCAAACCAGACCGATAAGGGTCAAAAGAACGAGGACAAACCAGACAGATAAGGGTTAAAAGACTGAGGACAAACCTGGTGCCCCATGTACCCAAACCAAAAACATAAGGGTCAAAAGAACGAGGACAAACTTGTGCCCCATGTACCCAAACCAGACAGATAAGGGTCAAAAGACTGAGGAAAAACTCGGTGCCCCATGTACCCAAACCAGACAGATAAGGGTAAAAAGACTGAGGACAAACCTGGTGCCCCATGTACCCAAACCAAAAACATAAGGGTTAAAAGAACGAGGACAAACCTGGTTCCCCATGTACCCAAACCAAAAACATAAGGGTCAAAAGAATAAGGACAAACCTGGTGCCCCATGTACCCAAACCAAAAACATAAGGGTCAAAAGAACGAGGACCGATAAGGGTCAAAAGAACGAGGACAAACCTGGTGCCCCATGTACCCAAACCAGACAGATAAGGGTCAAAAGACTGAGGACAAACCTGGTGCCCCATGTACCCAAACCAGATAAGGGTCAAAAGAACGAGGACAAACCTGGTGCCCCATGTACCCAAACCAGATAAGGGTCAGAAGAACGAGGGCAAACCTGGTGCCTCATGTACCCAAACCAGACAGATAAGGGTCAAAAGAACGAGGACAAACCAGACAGATAAGGGTAAAAAGACTGAGGACAAACCTGGTGCCCCATGTACCCAAACCAGACAGATAAGGGTAAAAAGACTGAGGACAAACCTGGTGCCCCATGTACCCAAACCAAAAACATAAGGGTCAAAAGAACGAGGACCGATAAGGGTCAAAAGAACGAGGACAAACCTGGTGCCCCATGTACCCAAACCAGACCGATAAGGGTCAAAAGAACGAGGACAAACCAGACAGATAAGGGTTAAAAGACTGAGGACAAACCTGGTGCCCCATGTACCCAAACCAAAAACATACGGGTCAAAAGAACGAGGACAAACCTGGTTCCCCATGTACCCAAACCAAAAACATAAGGGTCAAAAGACTGAGGAAATACTCGGTGCCCCATGTACCCAAACCAGACAGATATGGGTCAAAAGAACGAGGGCAAACCTGGTGCCCCATGTACCCAAACCAAAAACATAAGGGTCAAAAGAACGAGGACAAACTCGGTGCCCCATGTACCCAAACCAGACCGATAAGGGTCAAAAGACTGAGGACAAACCTGGTGCCCCATGTACCCAAACCAAAAACATAAGGGTCAAAAGAACGAGGACAAACCTGGTGCCCCATGTACCCAAACCAGACAGATAAGGGTAAAAAGACTGAGGACAAACCTGGTGCCCCATGTACCCAAACCAAAAACATACGGGTCAAAAGAACGAGGACAAACCTGGTTCCCCATGTACCCAAACCAAAAACATAAGGGTCAAAAGACTGAGGAAATACTCGGTGCCCCATGTACCCAAACCAGACAGATATGGGTCAAAAGAACGAGGGCAAACCTGGTGCCCCATGTACCCAAACCAAAAACATAAGGGTCAAAAGAACGAGGACAAACTCGGTGCCCCATGTACCCAAACCAGACCGATAAGGGTCAAAAGACTGAGGAAATACTCGGTGCCCCATGTACCCAAACCAGATAAGGGTCAAAAGACTGAGGGCAAACCTGGTGCCCCATGTACCCAAACCAGACCGATAAGGGTCAAAAGGGACAGATTTCCTAAAACTCCATAGTTTATCATTTTCTCTTATTTTCAAATTTGACTAAATTTGTTTACCCGAATGTCTAATATTTACAATAAAAAAGTCCCAAGAAAAAATGTAAAAAAATAGACTTTTTTGAATTGACGCCAAGAAAACACAACTTAATTGAATTCAAAGAAGTTGAGTTTATATGGGCACAGAACCCCTCAGTGACTGCTAATATCCTTATCATTTACAGTAGGGGGTACATTATCCCTTATAATACATGAGTGATACTCAGAGTTCCCTGTATAACTCAGCCTGCAGCCTTGTGCCTTTATATGGGGGGCACAGAACCCCTCAGTGACTGCTAATATCCTTATCATTTACAGTAGGGGGTACATTATCCCTTATAATACATGAGTGATACTCAGAGTTCCCTGTATAACTCAGCCTGCAGCCTTGTGCCTTTATATGGGCACAGAACCCCTCAGTGACTGCTAATATCCTTATCATTTACAGTAGGGGGTACAGTATCCCTTATAATACATGAGTGATACTCAGAGTTCCCTCTATAACTCAGCCTGCAGCCTTGTGCCTTTATATGGGCACAGAACCCCTCAGTGACTGCTAATATCCTTATCATTTACAGTAGGGGGTACATTATCCCTTATAATACATGAGTGATACTCAGAGTTCCCTGTATAACTCAGCCTGCAGCCTTGTGCCTTTATATGGGGGGCACAGAACCCCTCAGTGACTGCTAATATCCTTATCATTTACAGTAGGGGGTACATTATCCCTTATAATACATGAGTGATACTCAGAGATCCCTGTATAACTCAGCCTGCAGCCTTGTGCCTTTATATGGGCACAGAACCCCTCAGTGACTGCTAATATCCTTATCATTTACAGTAGGGGGTACATTATCCCTTATAATACATGAGTGATACTCAGAGTTCCCTGTATAACTCAGCCTGCAGCCTTGTGCCTTTATATGGGGGGCACAGAACCCCTCAGTGACTGCTAATATCCTTATCATTTACAGTAGGAGGTACATTAGCCATTAACCCCTTCCCTACAAGGAAGCTAAAATGAATGATTTCTCTATAATAATGATTAGAATGCCAGGAACACACCCAGCCGTGTTTATTCTCCTTCCTTTCCTTATTCCTCGCTCAGACATTTCAGTAATTATTGGATATAAAGGACGGAGAGAAGCTCAGACTGAGTTGCAGTTGGATATTTCGCCTTTTTATGCTGATATTTCTGAACCCGCCGGCACCCCTCATCTGGATCACGAGAGAAGCTGCAGCCAAATGTTGATGTATTTTCATGATCCTTTTGTTTCTTTTAATTAGGCCCAGCCTGGCATATGTGGCAATTGCATTAATTGGTTTGATTAACTGGCAGCCGCGAGGATTTAAAGCTACAAAGAAAGTTTTTCTGGAACAGTCCGGGGTGGGGGGGTTGTTTTGTTTTTGGTTTTATTAAGTCCAGTCCCAAAGAATGTGTGAGCTTTTTCAAAAGCCGGAGAGAGAATGAACGACCCCCTCCCCCCCCCGCCCTGTCCGATAAGGATTGTGAGCTCAAAAGCCCAGGGGAAAAAATCCAAAACATTTTGTTGCTCATTTGAATTCCCCTGGAATTTATTCCTTTTCCCAAATTGGAGTTTATTCATATTTTCTACAACACCAGGGATTTATCTTTAACTCTTTGTTATATAAATAGGTTTCTTTGTGGACATTTGTATTTTATCTTATAATTTCGTAGCCAAAGGGGTGGTTCAACTTTTAATATGTAATAAAATGGCCAATTCTAAGCAACTTATCAATTGGTCTTCATTATTTATTTATTACAGTTTTTGAATTATTTGCCTTTCTCTTCTGCCACTTTCCAGCTTCCAAATGGGGGTCACTGACCCCGGCAGCCAAACCCTATTGCTCTGTGAGGCTCCAGTTTTATTGTTATTGTTACTTTATATTACTTTTTTTTCTGTTCAGGCCCCTCTCCTATTCATATATCAGTCTCTCCCCCATACTGCTCGCTGGTTGCTAAGGTAATTTGGACCATAGCAACCAAATAGCTGTTTTAACTTCAAACTGAAGAGCTGCTGAGCAAAAATTGAAATAACTAAAAAAAAACACAAATAATAAAAAATGAAGACCAATTGCAAATTGTTACTTTATATTCCTTATTTTTCTGTTCAGGCCCCTCTGCTATTCATATACCAATCGATCAATTAAACGACTCCCTGGTTACTAAGGTCATTTGGACCCTAGCAACCAGATAACTGCTGAAATTCCGAGCTGCTGAACAAAAAGTGAACTAATTAAAAAAAACATAAATAATAAATAAATGAAGACCAATTGCAAACTGTCTCAGAATATTACTCTCTACATCATACTAGAAGTTAACTCAACAATCTCATTTTTCGAATTTCCTTGACCACTCTTTTGAAATAGTAACATAGTAAGTTGGGTTGAAAAAAGACAAATGTCCATCACGTTCAACCATAATGCCTATATATAACCTGCCTAACTGCCAGTTGATCCAGGAAGGCAAAAACCCCATCTGAAGCCTCTCTAATTTGCTGCAGAGGGGAAATAATTCCTTCCTGACTCCAAGATGGCAATCGGACCAGTCCCTGGGGCAACTTGAAATGGACAATGTTATTCTGAGACTGTGTACAGATGTTTTTTGTGGTTGCACTTGAGTTAAGGCATTTAGACGGCTGTAAAATTGTGATGGAGTCAATGTCAGGTAGAGATGATGGTTAAGACCTACACAGAGATAGAATAAAACATTGACACAGATGTTCTACTATTTGGCCAAGCTTTCACTCTTCTGAAGAACCCTCAGGAGATCCATCTTTCCACTGGATGAAGTTATCCTTGGACTCTCTATCAGCAAATATCCATTAATAAAGTTGCACCTACAAAGAAGCTTCATGGAAGTGCGAGGTTAATGCTGGAGCACTCAGGTTGCCATGGTGTGACCTTCTCTAGATGGGAAGGACCATGGTGGGTTGGATAGTAGGGTCATATTAATGCTTATCATTCATAATCTCAAAGGCTATCTCTTAGGAACTGGGTTCTCCAACAGTCAGCTGATTGTTATACCCACTGTCTATTGGGCTGACAGGTTGGAAGGCCAAATAGAACTTCAATTATCTTGGCTCCGGCAACTCCAAAGTATTGACAGGATGTCAAAGTGGCCTGAAAGGTAGGTTACTAAGGTGATACGTTCTTATAAGAACCTAATCCTACTGGGACATATGTGTTATGTTGGGGTATCTTTCTGTAGCATTTATTCACCATAGAGCTCACAATCAAGAGATACTTTTCAAATGAGATCTGGATATATCTGGATAATTTGAAAGAAATAATGGAAATTACCTGATGTAGAAGTTAATAAGACCCCCCGCCCCGCCCCATAAAATGGATAACACTCCGAATCACTTTCTGTTTGAAATGACCCTTATTGGGCTCAGACAGGCCCAGACCAAAGCACGGAGCAGTGTTTCAGGCCATTCCAGGCCCTGGATCCCACTAGGTGATTTGAAACTTGAAGACATTGGTGGTGCTTTAGTTAGTGCTTAGTGTATAGTTGTGTATGGTTGTAGCAGAGTGTGGCTGCTGTGGGTCTGTAGTGCCCGGGAAGCTGTGCCACCATCAATTCAATCACAACCTGGTGCTGCCCCTTCACACCCCATCCGCTGCACTCTCATTGGCTTGGGCAGGATCATTTACTAAGACCCAAAAAGTGTAGGGCACCAAGGGATGCAAAAGTGCGCCTATAAGGCAGCCCAGACCTTACCACCAACCATGGGGAAAGCGATAGGAACAGGGCCCGGATGTGGCCTGAGCCCACTCTATAAAGGGATAGTTGTGCTCACCACTACATTGTAAACCATTAGGTGGAGGTGACTGTGACCACAAAATTAATAATTTGTAAGTGCCTATGGGCTTCCCACGGCTGGACCCTCATGAATACAGAGCTGCCCAATGCAAGCGGTGCTGTATTCATCTGAGGCAAGCAGGTCTGCGGTCCCATGTGGAGGCCAGAGGGATGGGGCAATGCTTCTATGTGCATAAAACATGGCAGATTGAGACCCATTTGTTGCACTTTGCTCCCTGCCCTGCACAATATAATGTATATAATATATGACCCCTCCAGTGTAAAAGTTTTGCTCTTAAACTTACCACCTGTGGCTCAGTTTTTGCCCCGCCTCCCATACAAATGAACAGCAATAAGCAAGGGGGGGGGAAACATGGGGGTCCGGACCTCAGGGTCTGCTTCCTCTATAGCTTTATCGAAACCCCCTCCCCACGGCTATCCTACCCAAGAGTTAGTGGGTGGGGAGGTGGGACGTGAGTGGTGAGCGGGGAGGGGCATGTGTGGTGGGTGTGGAATGGGAGGGGCAGGTGGGTGGTGCTTGTGTTGCGGTCGGGCCCCTCCAAAGATTTTTTTGCGGGAGCCCGGCACGGTCTAGGAAGGCCACTGGGCAGATCTTACTTTGTGTCACTGCTGGTTCTGGTCCGCAAACCCATCCATGGACATAAGCACCATTAATGGGCCGTCCCTATCAAAAGCTTCTTACTAAATGCAGTTCATATAAAATGGGGGCGACTCTGCGCATTCTGCCGACTTTCCCTTATTCCTTGGGAAACAATATCCATATATTTGTGCCGTTGGAGCAAAGCAAATCGCCGGACAACAAATTAGTTGCAGTCGGAGGCTAATATGGAGATGGAGAGATTAACATTAATACCAGCGAGCGGCAAATATAGCAGAATAATGAAACACTTAAGAAGATTAGGGCGATGGCAGGGAATACAAATAGAAAATAAGATTTTGATTGCTTTATAATATTGTTTTGCCGGCTGAATAAAAGCATTAGGAGCCTGAGCAGCACGGCGGGTATTATTGTGGCCGCGGGAATAACGCTCAGTAACTCGCACATCCCGGGGGCCGGTACCGCAATACCCACATTTACTCCTTCTTGCTTCTTTCTATACATTGTGGCTGATGTGTGGGAAGTGAGAATTAAAAAAGGTGTGTTAATAAAATGTAATGAGCGTTAGGTTCCCCTTGGCTGCACTGAGCAACTCCAAAGAGCAACCAATTAGATGCGAGCTTTGACCAGTCTTTGGCAATTTAAATAATGAAAGAATAAATCAGATTGGTTGAAGTGGGTCTAGGCAATCTGTACACCCCTTATGTTGTATAAGAGCTAATCCACATATTTAGGGTTCTTTATATTTCCATAACATTCATTATCCCTTCATTCTCAGAGGCCTTGTTGGGTGTCACTGGGTGCCGATTATTGCACATGTATGTATGTGGGGCTTATATATAGGCCTGACTAGTCTGATGCAATGTCCAGCCAACTGTATTGTTCCCAGAAGGAGCCACCTAGTGATATTCAGCCATGGAGACACAGGAAAGGGAGACCAGGGGGCTTATTTATCAAGGAATGCAAAAGTATTGCCATGGTGGCCAAGACCTTGACATTCATGAGCTCCACCCATGGCGCTAATAGCAGTTACCAATCACATACGGGTAACACTACATCCTCAGGGATTTGATTGGCCAGGCACTAAGCAAATGACCAGTAAGCATTGCAGTTATGGACAAGGTACAAGATCTTAGAAAAAAAAAACTGACCCCCAAATAGAATGGCTTAGGGGGGAACTGGTTACCATTGAGAAGCTGTAATGGATTAAAGCAGTGGTTCCCATATGGTGGGTCTGTCATGGTTGGGAGAGGGGTTGGTTAGAATGAGATTAGGATTTGCCTTATGGTTCTTCTGAAAGTCCATCAAGAAGATCAGTTATAGTGATATGTGGGCCAAACACTTAATTACTGCCCTTAGATCTGTGGCTGATTAATATCTGTGACTATATTATTGGCTAAGGGGAGTGGGTCTGAGTTGGGCACCAAAGAGCAGGTCTGAACTGGAAAGGACCAAACACTTCCAGATAAAGAGAAAGATGAGGAGATGGTGAAGAAGAAAGAGAAATATAAGGTGTAAATGAAAGAATAGTTGAGAGTGAGAGGAATAACAAGAGGGAACACAGGAGATATTTAGGCCCTGGCCCAGCAGTTGGCCCTGCATGTTCCTCTCTGATGTATCTAGTTACTCAGTGCGGAGTGAATGCACCATTGGTAGGTTGGGACAGGCCCAGTGCTGATTGGTGCCAAGTATCATGGTGTTGTCATCTCATGTTTAACGCGTCCCTGGGAAATGATAGGGGTCTCCTGTCTGTTTTTATTCAACCAAAACTTGCCCCCAAGTCAGGAATTCAAAAATAACTCCCTGGTTTGGGGGCACTGAGAGCAACACCCAAGGGGTTGGTGAGCAACATGTTGCCCCTGAGCCACTGGTTGGGGATCACTGCTCTAAGGAGCACACATAACTAGTGATGAGCGAATCTGTTCCGTTTTGCTTCGCCGAAAAATTTGCGAATCTTTCAAAAGATCCGCAAAACGGCGGAAAATTTGCGAAACGGCAAAAATGTTGTGCGGCCAAAAAAATTGTCACCCGCGACTATTCTTTTGTCGCCCATGGCTATTATTTTTCCGCGCGCGGCTATTATTTTTTGCCCGCAGCTATTATTTTGTCGCCCACGGCTATTATTTTGTCACACGGCTATTCTTTTGTCGCCCGCGGCTATTATTTTGTCACACGGCTATTCTTTTGTCACCCACGGCTATTATTTTGTTGCGCGGCTATTCTTTTGTCACCCGCGGCTATTATTTTGTCGCACGGCTATTCTTTTGTTTCCCGTGGCTATTATTTCGTCACACGGCTATTCTTTTGTCACCCGCGGCTATTATTTTGTCATACGGCTATTCTTTTGTCACCCGTGGCTATTATTTTGTCATACGGCTATTCTTTTGTTGCCCGCGGCTATTATTTTGTCACATGGCTATTCTTTTGTCACCCGCTGCTATTATTTTGTCGCACGGCTATTCTTTTGTTGCCCACGGCTATTATTTTGTCGCGTGGCTATTCTTTTTTGACGCCGGCGACAATTTTTGGACGTGCAGCGAATTTTGCCGCTGCAAATTTTTTCATCCATTTCGTGAAACAATCCGCCAATGGCGAAACGCGGAAATTCGCCGCGAATCCATGCCTGGCGAAACATTTCGCCCATCACTACACATAACTATACCTATCAATAAACGGTACAAGGTTCTGTTCCCTCTGTGGGTAACACCTTTATCTGCAAGCACAGTATAAGTGAGAATGACCTCGTTGCGTGACTCCTTTTTTTTTTTTGTTCTGTTCCAACTGTTCATTTCATTTAAAACCCAAACATAAAACCGCAGAGTTTCTCGTGCAGCTTCTGCCTGTGCCCCCCGCTGTGTCTCGCAGCCAATACCAAACTGCGCACCTTCTGAGCCGTCTCTGCTTCTGCTGGGAACTGATATCATGTCCAATCACAAGTCACTTTCTCCGGCTCCGCTCTTACAGTAAAGGGGAAAAATGTAAAAAAAAAAAAATCAAGTAATTAATTCTGCTCGTCTTTAACTGCACCGTTATAATTAGGCAAATGGTTGAACAAGAGAAGGTTAATCATTATAGACTACCATATGCCGCCCGGATACCTCAAACTCACGTCTTCTGCAACTAATATCACTAAAGGAACGTTATACTCAACAGCTGGGAGTTTTACAAAGTATTATCTTAGAGAGTAAAATCGGGGAATCTCAATATCTAAACATGCTGTATAATAAAGGATATCCCAAGATAAAGTCTAAACTTGCTATGTTTAACTGTCTAAATTAAATAAGGGCACCCCAATAACTATTTCCTGAGGGAACACAACATCCAAACATGGACCAATTCTCATACAATGCAATTTCCATATCAGGAATGCACTAAATCAGGGATCTCCAACAATTTTTACTAGTGAGCCACACAAGCGTGAAAAAAGTTCTTTGGGATGCCAAATAAGTGCTGTGATTGGCTATTTGGTAGCCCAATGTGGACTGCTTGGCTATTTGGAAGCCCCATGTGGACTGCTTGGCTAATTGGTAACCCAATGTGGACTGCTTGGCTATTTGGTAGCCCAATGTGGACTGCTTGGCTATTTGGAAGCCCCATGTGGACTGCTTGGCTAATTGGTAACCCAATGTGGACTGCTTGGCTATTTGGTAGCTCCATGTAGACTGCTTGGCTATTTGGTAGCCCAATGTGGACTGCTTGGCTATTTGGTAGCCCAATGTGGACTGCTTGGCTATTTGGTAGCCCCAATTGGACTGCTTGGCTATTTGGTAGCCCCATATGGACTGCTTGGCTATTTGGTAGCCCCATATGGACTGCTTGGATATTTGGTATCCCCATGTGGACTGCTTGGCTATTTGGTAGCCCAATGTGGACTGCTTGGCTATTTGGTAGCTCCATGTAGACTGCTTGGCTATTTGGTAGCCCCAATTGGACTGCTTGGCTATTTGGTAGCCCCATATGGACTGCTTGGCTATTTGGTAGCCCCATATGGACTGCTTGGCTATTTGGTAGCCCAATGTGGACTGCTTGGCTATTTGGTAGCTCCATGTAGACTGCTTGGCTATTTGGTAGCCCCATATGGACTGCTTGGATATTTGGTATCCCCATGTGGACTGCTTGGCTATTTGGTAGCCCAATGTGGACTGCTTGGCTATTTGGTAGCTCCATGTAGACTGCTTGGCTATTTGGTAGCCCCATTTGGACTGCTTGGCTATTTGGTAGCCCCATATGGACTGCTTGGCTATTTGGTAGCCCCATATGGACTGCTTGGCTATTTGGTAGCCCAATGTGGACTGCTTGGCTATTTGGTAGCTCCATGTAGACTGCTTGGCTATTTGGTAGCCCCATGTAGACTGCTTGGCTATTTGATAGCCCAATGTGGACTGCTTGGCTATTTGGTAGCACAATGTGGACTAATTGGATATTTGATAGCCCAATGTGGACTGCTTGGCTATTTGGTAGCCCAATGTGGACTGCTTGGCTATTTGGTAGCCCAATGTGGACTGCTTGGCTATTTGGTATCCCCATGTGGACTGCTTGGCTATTTGGTAGACCAATGTGGACTGCTATAACCCTCTGCCTACTGCTCATCTTGCTCACTCTTGAATGACAACTATGCTCTTCATTGCAACCTTCTTAGATCTTATCCTGAAGAAGTCCAAAAAACCCTTTTGTTTTATGGTAAAAAATATGGATCTCAAAGTTACTGCTATAACCCTCTGCCTACTGCTCATCTTGCTCACTCTTGAACAGCAACTATGCTCTTCATTGCAACCTTCTCAGATCTTGTCCTGAAGAAGTCCAAAAAATACCTTTTGTTTTATGGTGAAAAAAATATGGATCTCAAAGGAGTTTAACACAGCAGGGTAGAATATCTTCATCATCCCGATCCATATTTGTTCTTTTGTTGTGGTTCGAGAGCTCGAAGAACCCATCAATCACCAAGTTATGTCTGTACCAAACAGTCTGTATGTTTCTCATGTGATCAAAAAATGCTTTGTGCTCAAAAAGTATTTTTTAAAAATAGGAGTGATAAATAATACTTGGGGAAAATAACACATATTCTATTTCATCTGGGCTACTCAGTGGTTTCTCCTTTCTCATCCTGTACTTATTCCTACCTGGGGATCGTTCCTTATCAGCAGCCCTTGACTGGAATTCGGTTTTCTCATGTTCCTTGTTAAAGAAAAGTCCTTCTTCTGAAATTAAATTTTAAGTACCTCGGAAATATCTTCCATGAATCGCAATCCCGTAGGGTGCTTGTTGGATTTGATGTGAAGGGATTTGATCTGTCAAAATATTATTTTGTGGACCCTCTCGTATTACGAGAAAATAAAACAGAGATCCCTCAAGAAGTCTATCGGGCTCTTACAGAAGATGTATCTCGACGGACCCGATGGGAAATGAGAAGCTCTTACTGGCCTTTAATGTACTAAATTATATTTAGAAGAGAGGAAACTATTAAAGTAGTTTGTCTTTCTTTCCAACATTATTGTGGCGCCTACTCTGTACCCAAGGGAAACACTCACTCTATTGCACAGGAGGGCACATCAATCTGCTGTATTGTGACTTTTTCTTTAACTATATCAATATTAAAGCACTGGGTAGAATTAAATACAGGTATGGGATCCCTTATACAGAAACCCATTATCCAGAAAGCTCCGACTTACGGAAAGCCTGTCTCCCATAGACTCCATTTTAATCAAATAATTCAGAATTTTAAAACTGATTTGCTTTTTCTCTGTAATAATAAAACAGTACCTGTACTTGATCCCAACTAAGATATAATTACCCCTTATTGGGGCAGAACAGCCCTATTGGGTTTATTTAATGGTTAAATGATTCCCTTTTTCTCTGTAATAATAAAACAGTACCTGTACTTGATCCCAACTAAGATATAATTACCCCTTATTGGGGGCAGAACAGCCCTATTGGGTTTATTTAATGGTTAAATGATTCCCTTTTCTCTGTAATAATAAAACAGTACCTGTACTTGATCCCAACTAAGATATAATTACCCCTTATTGGGGCAGAACAGCCCTATTGGGTTTATTTAATGGTTAAATGATTCCCTTTTATCTGTAATAATAAAACAGTACCTGTACTTGATCCCAACTAAGATATAATTACCCCTTATTGGGGGCAGAACAGCCCTATTGGGTTTATTTCATGGTTAAATGATTCCCTTTTCTCTATAATAATAAAACAGTACCTGTACTTGATCCCAACTAAGATATAATTACCCCTTATTGGGGGCAGAACAGCCCTATTGGGTTTATTTCATGGTTAAATGATTCCCTTTTCTCTGTAATAATAAAACAGTACCTGTACTTGATCCCAACTAAGATATAATTACCCCTTATTGGGGCAGAACAGCCCTATTGGGTTTATTTAATGGTTAAATGATTCCCTTTTCTCTGTAATAATAAAACAGTACCTGTACTTGATCCCAACTAAGATATAATTACCCCTTATTGGGGGCAGAACAGCCCTATTGGGTTTATTTCATGGTTAAATGATTCCCTTTTCTCTGTAATAATAAAACAGTAACTGTACTTGATCCCAACTAAGATATAATGAATCCATATTGGAGGCAAAACAATCCCATTGGGTTTAAATGATGTTTAAATTATTTTTTAGTAGGCTTAAGTTATGGAGATCCAAATTACAGAAAGATCCCTTATCTGGAAAGCCCTGGGTCCCGAGCATTCTGGATAACAGGTCCCTGTATGACAATGGCATAATGGTGAAATCATTTTTCCTCCAACTACAATGGAGATGCTCTTGACGTATGCGCAGTCCTTTGGATAAAAATGGCAGTAAAGACAAAAACCGTACCCTTACTAGATTGGCACAACACCAAGGTTCCAGAGATGAAATTCACTGGTAAGATGTATAAAAGCATTTGGTGCACCATTTCCATCCATTTCTTCTACAACTTAAGAAGAAGATTTAGAGGTTTCCTATTGCATGCACAAAGCACCACAGAAGACCATATTATGAGACCTACTAAGGACTTTGATGGTAGAATAAAAATGCAATAAAGGCAGAATTTATCTATTATACCATTAAAGAGACTTGCTTTTTGGGTTTTGGTGTCCTGCCGGGATGTTCCTAGATTCTGTTTGGTGGGTGTGGTTTATATATTGTCTGCCAAATGTGTCATTCGAGGGGCCATCTGGACAAAAATTCCAATTGTTTCACCATATTACACAGTTTGTACAAAATACATTTTCCTTCCAAGAAGCCTCCACTAAGGCTGGGAGAGCGCGATGCAAGTGACCTCCCCCTATTACCCCAAACCCAGCCACTGATTTCCCAGAACAACAATATTCAATTCCTGGTCAATCTAAACAAACTTCTCATTCTTACCGGTGAAAATGAGCAGAGAGCTGACTCTCGAACGAGGAAGAACATACAATGATGTTATTTTTCAGCATCCCGGCCCTGCTGTGCCCAGTTGGCTATTCCATGGGCATTTAATAAGGCCGTGCATGCTCCAGAATATCATGTAATAATTGAATTAATGGGTGCTGCTTTGCCGTTAGAATTTCAATGATAACATTAGCCGTTGTCTGTAATTTACAGCTCATTGTATGAAATTATAGACAAGGGATACGGTGATTAAGCAAATTGAGTGAGAGGGAACAAGGAGCCATGAATGGGAAACTGGGGAACGGCCACTTTGCCAGAATATTCCTTTATTTGTTAAACCTTGGCCTGTGCCAGAGGCATCATTGTAGTTTGGCCTCCTGCACATGTGGGGTGATTCTATGTATAATACCCCAGAACACAAGGTAGTACAAATACAGTGCCAATTCCATGTATAATACCCCAGAACACAAGGTAGTACAAATACAGTGCCAATTCCATGTATAATACCCCAGAACACACAGCAGGATAAATACAGTGCACATTGCATGTATAATACCCCAGAACACACAGCAGGAGAAATACAGTGCCAATTCCATGTATAATACCCCAGAACCCACAGCAGGATAAATACAGTGCCAATTCCATGTATAATACCCCAGAACCCACAGCAGGATAAATACAGTGCCAATTCCATGTATAATACCCCAGAACCCACAGCAGGATAAATACAGGGCCAATTCCATGTATAATACCCCAAAACACATGACAGATAAATACAGTGCCTATTCCATGTATAATACCCCAGAACACAAGGTAGTACAAATACAGTGCCAATTCCATGTATAATACCCCAGAACCCACAGCGGGATAAATACAGGGCCAATTCCATGTATAATACCCCAAAACACATGACAGATAAATACAGTGCCAATTCCATGTATAATACCCCAGAACCCACAGCAGGATAAATACAGTGCCAATTCCATGTATAATACCCCAGAACCCACAGCAGGATAAATACAGTGCCAATTCCATGTATAATACCCCAGAACCCACAGCAGGATAAATACAGTGCCAATTCCATGTATAATACCCCAGAACCCACAGCAGGATAAATACAGTGCCAATTCCATGTATAATACCCCAGAACACACAGCAGATAAATACAGTGCCAATTCCATGTATAATACCCCAGAACCCACAGCAGGATAAATACAGTGCCAATTCCATGTATAATACCCCAGAACCCACAGCAGGATAAATACAGTGCCAATTCCATGTATAATACCCCAGAACCCACAGCAGATAAATACAGTGCCAATTCCATGTATAATACCCCAGAACCCACAGCAGGATAAATACAGTGCCAATTCCATGTATAATACCCCAGAACCCACAGCAGATAAATACAGTGCCAATTCCATGTATAATACCCCAGAACCCACAGCAGGATAAATACAGTGCCAATTCCATGTATAATACCCCAGAACCCACAGCAGATAAATACAGTGCCAATTCCATGTATAATACCCCAGAACCCACAGCAGATAAATACAGTGCCAATTCCATGTATAATACCCCAGAACACACAGCGGGATAAATACAGGGCCAATTCCATGTATAATACCCCAGAACCATATATATATATAGACTTTTTATATGGCAACTTTGGGAGTAATGTAATATTTCCTACTTTAGGTAAAAAAATCACTGTTAAATTGTTCAAATGGGGCGTATTTATAAAAGAACATAAAAAAATGCATTAAAATACACAAAACATTGCCACTTCAAACAAACAGTGTACTTTGTAAAGTAACAGCTATTTACAGTAGTTATGTGAATGTGGAGCTGAATATAAAAAGACTAAATGGAAAGAGTTATTTGCTTTAATAAAAGCCTCATAAAGAACCATCGCATGTGCCCTTTTGGAACTTTTCACGCCCACTGACTCCGATAGGCCGCGCCCGCCATTTCCCTGCCAGTAAGGAGCAGCCATTCACCTTTAATTCAGCTCTTTGTAGTCTCGTTACAGTGACGCCGATACATATGTTGGGTTTCCGCGCACCACCGAGCTTTATAAATATGCCAGTTTTTTAACATCAATTTTTACACCTTTTTTTTTTTGGCGTCGGATATTTTACACACATTTATGAATATGCCCCCCAGGGTAGCTTTCCGCGCGGATTCCTTTTTGTGGAGCAGCTTTTTTTTTCCTTTCTTCGATATCTTTGCCAACAATGTGAGTCAGCCGCCTGTCTGATGGATTCATAGGGACGTGCGCCCAAAAATAACTTTCTGCCGAAGGAAAGAAAATCGAATTCTGAGCAACTTTCTGTGTTTAGTGGTTGTTAAGTTCAATGGAAATTTGGTCGCTAGTGATGAGCGAATCTGTCCCATTTCGCAAAACGCGTTTGTCACGCTACTTTTTTGTTGCTGGCGTCTTTTTCTTGTCGCCGGTGTCTTTTTTTGACACGACCGCGCCCTATTTTGACGCAACTTTGCCCCAACTTGACACGGCTTCGACTTATTTTGACGTGCGCTGAATTTTCTTGTTGTTACTTTTGGCAGAAGTTTGCGAAATAATTTGCAAATGGCAAATATGCGGAAATTCGCAATTTCATGCATCGCTAGTAAAATCACCCAGATATCGATCGGGCAGGTCAAATAATCTAGTCGTATCGGGGACCACATTGGCTCGTTGATGTTGTCCCCAGGCCGACTTTGCCTATAATGGTCATTATAATTCGATCGTTTGGCGCCAAGGCCAAACGACCGAATTAGCCTGAATTCGCCCGATATTGCCCACCCGTAGGTGGGGGATATCGGGAGAAGATCCGCTCGTTTGGCGACATTGCCAAGCGAGCGGATCTGAAGGTGTATGGGCACCTTTAGGAGCAATATCACCACCCTACACGTTTCGTGTTCAGCAACACTTACAAGATATTTAATGATGGTCCCTGCCAATACAAGGTAATTGTCTCACCAATCACAAAAGGCCTTGAATTAAGGTACACCCAATCCACCATATTGGTACTCTCATAATTGAAGCCCATTCAAAACATAGAAAACTTCATAAAACGTTAAATGTTAGCACACCCAATCTGCCATATTGGTGCTCCCATGTAAAGCTTATACAGAAAACTTTATTAATACAAAACTTTAAAAGCAATCAAAGGTATAAGTCATCCCAAATTTCCAATGTACCCTCATTCTGATATTTCACCGGGGGCACACAAGCATTTAGTTGGTCGGGGAAGTCAACAAAGAACAGTATGGCCTGGTAACTGGCTCCCAAGGGAACGTCACTTTGTGCAATTCCCAGCCATTGCCCTACTGCCCAATCACATAAAACCCCTTATTAGAACACCTGGCTAATAGTGACCATAATATTCTTTCATTTTTGTTGGAAAAATCAAACAAAGACGGAAATTTTATGAAACCAAACTTTTTAACCTTTTAAACCCATAGACTGGGTCATCAGCATCTCAAGCAAAAACATGGAACACGAATGGTTGTCCTTTCAAATAAAATCTATCCATTACTTTTCTAGGAAGGAAAGAGCAATGCATATAGTCAGAGAGAACAGGGGCACATTGTAGTACAGGTATGGGACCCATTGTCCAGAATGCTTTAGACCCGATAAGGGGGCTTTCTGTAATTCAGAGCGCCTACCTTAAGTCTACTAAAAAAATACTTAAATAGTAATTTACACCAATAGAATAGTTTTGGCTCCAATAAGGATTAATTATATCTTAGTTGGGATCAAGTACAGGTACTGTTTTATTATTACAGAGAAAAGGGAATCTTTTAACCATAAAATAAACCCAATAGGACTGTTCTGCCCCAATAAGGGGTAATTATATCTTAGTTGGGATCAAGTACAGGTACTGTTTTATTATTACAGAGAAAAGGGAATCATTTAACCATTAAATAAACCCAATAGGACTGTTCTGCCCCCAATAAGGGGTAATTATATCTTAGTTGGGATCAAGTACAGGTACTGTTTTATTATTACAGAGAAAAGGGAATCATTTAACCATTAAATAAACCCAATAGGGCTGTTCTGCCCCCAATAAGGGGTAATTATATCTTAGTTGGGATCAAGTACAGGTACTGTTTTATTATTACAGAGAAAAGGGAATCATTTAACCATTAAATAAACCCAATAGGGCTGTTCTGCCCCCAATAAGGGGTAATTATATCTTAGTTGGGATCAAGTACAGGTACTGTTTTATTATTACAGAGAAACAGGAATCATTTAACCATTAAATAAACCCAATAGGGCTGTTCTGCCCCCAATAAGGGGTAATTATTAAGGGGTTTTATTATTACAGAGAAAAAGCTCCTTCTGAAAGCTCAGACTCAGTCTCACTTTACTGCTGTGCTGCAAGTTGCAGTGATATCCCCCCCCCCCCCCCCCCCAGCAGCCGATCAGCAGAACAATGGGAAGGGAGCAAGATAGCAGCTCCCAGTAGGTATCAGAATAGCACTCAATAGTAAGAAATCCAAGTCCGGCTTGGGACTCCTCCAGTTACATGGGAGTAGGAGAAACAATAGGTTAGCTGAAAGCAGTTCTAATGTGTAGCGCTGGCTGAAAGCTCAGACTCAGGCACACTTTACTGCTGCGCTGCAAGTTGGAGTGAACTGTCCCC